>NW_016107993.1:689954-798221 GCF_001604975.1 Cebus imitator
TCTCTGTCACGCAGGCTGGAGTACAGTGGCGCAACCACGGCTCACTGCGGTCTCAACCTCCTGGACTTAAGTGATCCTCCTGCCTCAGCCTTCTAAGTTGCTAGGACCACAGGCATTTGCCACCATGCCTGGCTAATTTTTGTATATTTTGCAGAGACAGGGTTTCATCATGTTGCCTAGGCTGGTCTCGAACTCCTGAGCTCAAGCAACCTGCCATCCACAGCCTCCCAAAGTGCTGGGATTATAGGCATCAGTCACCATGACTTGTTGGGTATTCAAATCACAAGTTGGCTCTTACAGAAACTTTCTTCTTTGCAAAAGAAAATCTGCAAAGTTCAGGAAATGGGGCTGCTCCATGCTTTCCATGTTCAGCCCCACCTCCACCGCATGACCAGCTCTCCCCAGCCTCTCCAGGGACCAGACATGCTTCTGACAAATGACTAGTCTATGGTTCTAAGGACCAAGGCAGCTGGAGGTTGATTCTTCTCCCTGCCACTACCCTTAACACAATCCCAAGTGGAAAAACATGTCCCTCTCATTGTTTAAATAGTAGCACGTGTCTATCCTGGTAGATAGATTTTTTTTTTTTGTAGTTGGTTAGTTTGGTTTGGTAACCCCTCATGTTCATTTCTGCATGATTGAAGCCAGAAGGTTGTTTACTCATTAGGAAATATAAAGTATTATTAACCAGTGATCTCTTAACGTTTCCAGCCTCCAGCATCAAGTTCCATGGTTTTAATTACTCAGAGCTTGGTCTAGGGAGACACATTGACACCTGTGTTCTCCTCCATTTAACAGCCAGGGACCAGCCACTGTGTGATTTTTAGAACTCAGTGTTTTACACTGGCTTTATCTCAGAGACAAACCTTTGGTCCACCAACAGCAAGTGTTTACGTCCTCAAGGAAGGCATTTTAAACTAACCTTATTCATCTTGGTTTTCCTTCCTATGTTTCTCTTTCTCCCAAATTATTTTTTGGGCACTTTAGATATAAGCTGCCTTATATCAACACATAAACAAATAGAGCAAGCAAACTCTTTGATATCTTGAATTAAATCTCATGTAAACCAAACCAACGCCTTCAGGCTCATTATGTACTCATGGCCACCACACCCTACAGTTGTGTTGATGGGGCAGGTTGCGCACTGCACAACTCTAGCGCTCATTCACATTTACAGACATTGTCTATTTGTATAGCATGACAGACTCCTGGGAAGCATTGGTAATTATCTTGAGGAAATCGTGGCTTTTCTGATTTGCACAAAAGTGCAGTTTAGAATAGCAGCAAGACTGGACAGATATCTTAATCACAATTTTGCAATTTAAAATTGACCATTTTAAGCTTCTGTGTCATTATGGCTTTTATCACAATTAATCAGTACTGGGTATGTGGATTTCTGTTGCGCCGACTCATTGCACTATAGCATGCCTCAGACACATGCCTCCCTCCATAATAGTTGTGCGACAACCTCATACATTCTGTAGGCGACCTAAGAATTCCTCCTGTATTGCTACCTATACTTTGATTAAACTGTTAAAATGAAGAGGTCTCTTACTCTTTTTTTAGATTCCTGCTAGGGATTGATGCAGGAGGTGTACTTGATACAGCTGTGAATTACATTCCTAAAGAACTAGCTGGCTTTCTGGTTATAATCAAGCCAAAGAATATGTGGGCTTCAGATATTCTAATGAGCATTTCTTGTTACTGGGCATTCTGTTCCTGACCTCTCCAGCAGAAAGAGCATTGTGACTTTTTATTGTAAAATGAGCAAAGAGAGCTGCACAAATCTGAATGAGAATGAATGTTTGGGGAAGTCTATTTGAAATTCATAGATCACTTCTTATTCCCTTAGACTCATTTTAAGGATGTTAGTTAGAAGCAAGTTTAAGAAATTCTACTCTATGACAGAGCATTGTGCCCATGATTTCCCCCACATATCATTCTGAGCAGGAGGAAGAAGGCAAAATGGAGACATTTTCATACTGAAATTTGTTTTAATATAGTTGTTACCAGCTAATCTGATTTCTTGGAAGAAACAATAAACAGATGTGTCTAAACATGACATTCCAACATCATAGCATGAAACAGAAAAGGGTCCACAACTGCTATTTATCTTCTTAGTTTCCTCATCTATAAAATGGGGATAGTGTAAGCACCTCCTAGCTGGGATAATTACGCATCCTAGTTTGCCCAGGTCAGTTTATACCTTCATCCCAGAATAATTATTGATAGCAATGATGTTCCTGTTAATAACGTCCTCAGTTGATAAGCCCTACAAAGTTGTTGTGCTGATCCATTACATTAGAGCACTTCTTAGACATAGTAAGTGTTTGATACATGGTAGAGCATGTTATATATATCATCCTCATCACTCCAGTCATTTCTGCAACCTCCCAAGCCTCAGAATGTCAGATCACTTCCTGCCTAGACAGGAAGTAGGAAAGAAGCTCTGAGACAGGTGGCTTCTGCCCTAGAATCATTGAGACGTTTGTTCAGCAGGCTTGTGCTGTGCTTCAGGTGGCCTCATACACCAGGCTCCTTGCTGTCCACCTTATCACAAGCTAATTTCTGCCCTGCTTTTCAGCATACCTCGGTCCACAGTCCAGCCCAGTTTGGTCCCAGCAAGGACTAAGCCAAAAATATTTAGATACTGATGTGATTTGGATTTGTGTCCCTGCCCAAATCTCATGTCGAATTGTAATTCCCGATGTTGGAGGAGGGGCCTGGTCAGAGGTGACTGGATCATGGGGGTGGATTTTCTCCTTGCTGTTCTCATGATAGTGGGTGAGTTCTTAAAAGATCTGGTTGTTTAAAAGTGTGTAGCACCTCCCCTTCCGCCTTCCTCCTCCCGTTCCATGTAAGACATGCCTGCTCCCCCTTCACCTTCCACCATGATAGTAAGTTTCCGGAGGCCTCCCCAGAAGCAGAAGCCTGTACAGCCCGCAGAACCATGAGCCAATTAAACCTCTTTTCTTTATAAATTGCCCAGTTTTAGGTATTTCTTTATAGCAGTGTGAGAACAGGCTAATATAGATACTTACCTTTTGAGGTGTCTTTTTTGGTCTGTACATTAATAAAGAACAACATTGGTTTGCTCAATATGGTTTCCCTGTAGTCTTTATAATCACAGTAGTTGGTCAGTTCCACATACCTGTGAAAAAGCAGAGATCACTGCAAATGTAACACACCCTTTCATATAAATTAGGAAGGGGATGTACTGGACAGGTACTTGGCACAGCCACAGACCTTGGAGGGAAGTTCCTTGAAATGTTTCCTTACAGAGGTTACCGTATAAATAAATCTTTCTCTGGTCGTGGCTGATGGGAGGAAGGATCAGCGTGCAGCCCACAGGTGGACATGGTCCTTGGGGTGTCCTGGCATCAATGCTTGGCTCTCAGACTTCACCGGTGATCATCAGCATCATCTATCATTTGGGCTAAAAGGGTTCGTTTGAAGCTGTAAGAGCTCTAAGTCCCTCTGAATTGAGAATGAATTTGACTTAATAAGTAGAATTAACTGGATCTTCTCCAGTGGAGTCCTCCTGTCTAACTGGTGGGTCTGGAATTTTCCTTTCCTTCTCTCCACTTTCCCCACTAATCCCAAGATAAACCCATCTCCCTCTATAGATTACAGAATCAACCAATATTCATACGAACATTACTAATTCACATCTCCCCTGTGCTGAGTTTGTGTAATTAAAACATCAAAACAACTGATGTTGAACTTTTCGCCACATCCTTGTTAAATTTAGGCTTTTTTGTTTTCATTCATTGTTCTCATTTAGGAAGATCTTTCTGAATCCTGACTCTGTCATCCAGCATGTTGTTAGCTTTCTCTCCCTGCCCTTCTGCTCTTCCAAGCAGCCTAGCTGCATCCCTATCCGCATTATTGATAAAAAGGTCCAAGTGGAGATTAGCTTCCTTCAAGAAGTTGACTAATTTTCTAAGTAAACCCAAGCTCAGATGCCATGTGGATGTAGGCAGGCAAATGGCCCCCAGTGGGCTGAAGGATGAGTCTGCCGCAGCCTCTCTAATCACGGAGCTGGTTCCCCATTGACACAACTGAGAGCATCTGCACGAAGTGAAAGGCTGGCTGAGCGGAGCGCGCGGGCTGCCTTTTGCTACACCACAGCATGTTTGTTTCTTACATCTAGTCATCAGCAGAGACAGCTCCAAGCAATTCTTTCCGGCTGGTTGTCCTTCCAGTGCCTGACATGAAAATCACAGCGTTGGCAAGAAAACAGCCGCTGCAGGGAGCTGTGGCCACAGTCATCTCGGAATCCCTCCCCTGCGCCCACTTCCCACCACCCCTTGGAGGGGCCAGCACACAAGACCGTGACCGGGGCATGTGTCAAGAGCAGGCAAGAGAATATCTACCCTGAGGCAGGAAAACACGGCTTCCGCTCGGCTGTCTCCCAGCTTGGTTTCTTAGAAATCTATGTCATTATCTTTCTGCTGGGATTGTCAGACCTGATTTTGAGAGCTTTTAAAACCTGACCCCTGATGGAGCCTCTAAAATGCTTTCTGCCTTCTATTTCACCAGGCTTTTAAAGCAGTCTCCACCTCCAACTACATCTGTAGTGGTGGCTGCTTGGGGGCTGTTCCTGGGGTGGGGAGGGGAACATGGAGCTGCAGTGTTCCAGAGAAGAAAAAGGCAGATGTGGGTGTTGGTGCTCACAGAGTGGGTGAGGATGGCAGGTGGAGAGGAGAGGACGATGGGAATGGAGGAAGGGCGCTGAGGTGGGGTGCTGGGGTGTTACAAGGAAATGGATGGCCAGGTAAGAGAATGCAGACCCCAATGGGGCTTTTGTATGACTCTCCCTTCACCTCTTTCCTGTCCTCACCCTCACCTAGGCAGATTAGGAGAAAGGAGAAAGGGGGTGAGATGGGGGAACCTCAGGAGACTGAGGAGAGTGGCACTGGTATTACAAAACAGCTGGGAGAGAATTTTCCTGCCCTTCTTTGTCCCAACTGACCAACTGCCAAAAATTACTAGAGAAAGAAAGCAAAGGAGAAGGCAGGGAAAAGAAAACCACCATTCGCTGGGCACATTCATTCATTCACTCAGCAACTTCATTGAGTCCTGCTGATGAGCCAGGCACCAGGTGAGCATTTACATGGGTCTCATTGCCTTATTATGCTGGAGGGGCTCAGAGCCCAGAAAGGGAGCAGTGGAAGGAGGCAGTGCAAAGTGCCCCTGTGCTCACCCATTCCTCTTGCCCATCTAGTCAGCTGCCAAGCGCCCGGCATCGGGCAGGCAGGCAAGAGTGACTTGGGAGGGGGGTGAAGAGAAGGTAAAGTCTGTGGTTACATGGGGGGTTGAGGATACAGAGGGAGAAAAGAGAAAGAAACTCCCTGTAGCAAAGGAGGAAGAGAAGGGCAAGTCTGGTTGGCATAAACATAAAAAAAATAGATGGGTGATGCAGGGGCAGGGGCAGGCTTCACCTGTGACCCATTCTTCCACCACCCTGTTTACGTGGAATTCAGTCATGGTCATTTTGCCTCCTTTAATGTATTCCTCAGGGTGATTCCTCCATTCTCTCATTATCTGGAGTCTGATTGTCATTCTCTGTGGAAAGCGTAGGTATCCATGTACAATGCGCCCAGAAATCTGCAGTTTCAATGCCTTTTCTGATGACACAAATGCCAGTGCAGTATCTCTCTCTGCATATAAAATTGATTGACATCTGATGGGTCAGTAATGCCACAGATAAAATCTCAACTTACAAATGATCTCTGGTTCAGAGAATAATCAGTTTTCCCTGGCATTTGGTGGAAGGCTTTTTGAATGCTACTGGGCTCAAAGAGCACATATTAGGCATGAGCACAGAAGGAAGCCTGCTGGCTAGCCACACGTTGAGTGTAATGTACAATCTACACGTGATCTATCCATTTTCAAACCTGAATTTCATAAAACACCTTGGAAAATAAAACTACATGCAACATAATTTAATCTGCCTTTGATGATTCAGGGGGCACTTGTGAACCTCAAGAGGCTGTAAACCTCATCACACTGCATGCCAGTTATCACTGTACCACAGATGTGTAAACACTGCTTATAGAAGCGCTCCCATGCCAGAACTCACAGACAAGAGATTGTGGCAAGATCCCTATTTAATAAGCGTCCTATCTCAACGAGGCAACAAAGAAGAAATACCTCAGTAGTTCATCCATTTCCAGCCTCTCAGTTATGCTCCAATTGTTAAACACCTTGAAATTCGACTGAAATAAATAAATATGGGCATTCACTAAAATACAATAAGATCGTAGAATTTAGTTATTAAGGTGCACAGATAAATATTTAAGTTTCTGACATTTAGTCACTGGTTTTAGTTTAAGACTAGCCTTACTAGATTATATTAGGGACTAGTTATTTGACCTTCTTTGTTTGTTTTTCGGGAGTCTCACTGTGTCGCCCAGGCTGGAGTGCAGTGGCACAATCGTGGCTCACTGCAACCTCTGTCTCCCAGGTTCAAGCAATTCTCCTGCCTCAGCCTCCCAAGTAGCTGGGATTACAGGTATGCACCACCATGTCCAGCTAAGTTTTGTATTTTTAGTAGAGACGGGGTTTCACCACATTGACCGGGCTGGTCTCGAATTCCTGACCTAAAATGATCTGTCTGCCTCAGCCTCCCAAAGTGCTGGTATTACAGGAGTCAGCCATCATGCCTGGCCTTTAATCATAGATATTTCAGAATTACTAATGTAAATATTGCTTCTACATATTGAATATTTATCATAGTTGCTGAAATTATCATTAGGAATGAAAAGCAAACACTTTAAGATAGACAGTTCCTTTAAACTCTCTTTTCTTCATTGCTTTATCCTGGCCCCAAAATGTTTCTGGAGTGAAAGTTTCTACTCCTGGCTTCAATCCAAAGATTAAAAGGCAGGACGAGGCTGGGCATGGGCATGGTGGCTCATGCCTTTTATCCCAGCATTTTGGGAGGTCAAGACAAGAGGACTGCTTGAGGCAAGGAGGTCCAGACCAGCCTGGGCAACATAGTTCCAGACCAGCCTAAGCAAATCTTGCCTTTGCAACAAATTTTTAAAATTAGGCTGTTGTGGTTGTGCATGTCTATACTCCTAGCAAGTCAGGAGGCTGAGGCGGGAGGATTGCTGGAGGCCAGAAACTCCAGGCTGCAGTGAGCTATGACTGCACCACTGCACTCCAGCCTGGGCAACAGAGTGACACCCTATCTCAAAACCAGTGCATCTAACCAAACAAACAAACAAAAAAAACCCAGCAGGACAATGTAACGGGAAGCACAGTATTTTAAAATAAGATCTAATTCATGCCCTAATTTGCTGGCTATGTGAACTCAGTTCCAGAGCCACAACTCACTCTGACTTTCAGGGATGTCTTCAGACCTGTCTGCATCTGTTCACTCATCTGTGACAAGGGCATAGAGTATTTTCTTCCCACATGATGAGTAAATGCAGTACGTGCAATGTAGACGTATGAATTTGAACCCATGGTAGATGCTTGATAAACCTCACGAATGTCTCTAATCCTGGCCAACTTGGCGAACCCACAGGATGAAGTTTTGTGAACTTCTGACTCACAACCAGGGCTGTGTTCATTTGAGTTCCCAGGAAATGAGGATGATATCAGTATCTGATAAATGAGCAGCAGTTGCTCCTTCCTTGTTCCAGTTTCTTTCCTCATTTTCTCAGTTTCGGAGGCTAGGGGGAACAGCCTAATGACAGCAACATCTGAAAAGGGGGACCAAAAAAGAGCATTGTGTTTTGCTTCTAGAAAATCGGGAGTCACTGAAAGATGGCCCACCTCTAAGACAGCCGCCTTTCAAAGCTGCCCCAAATTTCCCTTGGCTCTAACAATTTCTGCTCAATGACAGATAATCTCCATGGCCTCCATCAAAGGGTGGAGTGTGTGTGTGTGTGTGTGTGTGTGTGTGTATGTCTGTGTATTCATTAAAAAAAAATATGGACAGTGGAGCAGAGAAAAAGAGGAACACACGTTGCCATAGTCTGTGTAGGAGGCCCAGGACTGCTTGCCACTTTCATAATTCTTTGCTGTGACACTAAGCAAAAGCTTGCAGAGCCATTTCACTGTCAGGGGAAGCAGGATGCCCCTGCCATGGGTTTCTAGTGTTAGCTTGATCGCTTCGCACAGAGCCTCGCCCTATTCTCTCTTCCTTTCTTCCCTCCACCTTCTGCCCTAGTTCTAGTGAAACAAAGAAAAATTTTTAGACTTATCGCTCTAATGTCTGTGACACTTAGTATGTGTGAAACTCTGATGGGGCAGAGAATGATTCATTCATTCATGCATGTAAGAAACGTTTACTGAGCACATACTGTGTGCTGGGCACTGGGAACACAGAGATGAGAAAGGAAACAGCCTCGCTTCCAAGACGCATATGGTCTCCTGGGGTGACAGTTGAGAAAAGACACCATTTTGGTATGAAATGATGAATGTGTAACCTTCTTGCTCAAAACGTGATCCTTGGACTAACAACACTGGAATCACCTGGCGTGATACAGAATCCAGGGCTCTCCCCAGAATCAATCAGCATCTGTGTTTTAACAAGGTCTCCAGGAGACTTGCATGCTTACTTAAAGTTTGAGAAGCACTCGTCTAACACACGGTCCCTGCTATTCATAGGCTTGAAAACTGGTAAATCATTCAAATATACCAATGCCAGAGAAATGCATAGTTCTCCATATTCACGTGTCCAGACTCCACTGAGTTCTCTCCTAGCCTGCTAAGCCAAAGGGAGCAAGTCAGGAGGGACCTGGGGTTAGAGCCATGTATTGAGATGAGATGGGCAGTAGGAGAGAGATTGTCCTGTCAAACCAAACAGCCCACAAGAGTTAGGTAAGAGCAGGGGCAGGGGCACCCCAGGAAGAATCACAGCCTAGACCATCCATGGGGACTATGGAGTGGCTGCAGGCAGGCAGGCAGGCAGGTGGCAAGGACCAGGGGAGCTGAGGGTAGGAAGGAGACATAAGTGTGGCTGCAAGTCCAGAGCCTGGCTCCGAAGAAGTCAGGCAGGAGAGAAGGCTGGTGGCACATCGCTATGGAATCATCAGATCTGAGTGTGATTTCTGTCTCTGTGATCTCAGCTAGTGATTTAACCTTGCAGATATCCATTTTACTCACCTGTAGAATCTGGCTAACAAAAGGTACCCCGTGAGGTGGCTAAGAGATTAAATAATGTGTGTAAAGTTCTTGGGTCTGGGGCTGCTTCATGGTATTATTATTATACTTCTCACTTTACAGTTGAGGAAACGGAATCCCATGGACAGTAAGTAAATTCCCCAAGGTCATTCAGCTGGTAAAGAGCAAAGCCCTTCCTCTAGACTGACTCCTAAGAATCTCACAGCTCAATGTGTGGATGGTTATTATTCCACCAACATCACTACGCATCCCGCTAAGGGGCTGCTGCCTAAGCAGGTTGCTGCATCTAAGACTACACCTTCTAACCTCCAGCCTCAGGTTGGGGTCCCTTCTGGGCCTGGGCGGGCAGGCAGAACCCAGCACTTCTGACTGCAGGGTGGAGGCGAGGCTTTCCCAGTAAACTTCCAAATGCGTTCCAGCCCAACTGTCCTTATTCTACCCCTATGAGTGCCGCTCCACCTCACCTGCATTCTCTGCCATGGGTGGGAGTCATTGTCACCCATCCAGGAGCAGGTCACAGCTCTGCTTTTAGTGACTTCCTTAAAATCACTACACTTACTTCCTCTTGTAGGCTGATTGTACAAGATGTGCACTAGCTGATATCATTCCTGTCTTTTATTTGTAGATTCAGGAAATGAGTGAGAAAGCAAGATTATTTCAGGTTTGAGGCAATTTGCTGAAAGCACAGATTCTCCTGGTTCTCTGGTTCCCCCACTCAGCAGCATCTGACTTAGATAAATTACTTAAGCTCTAAGTGCTAATGCTTGTACCTGTAAAAAGGAGAAACAGCAATCGTGAGAACTTTGTAAACTTTTATGAGATAATAGTTGTGAAAGACTCTGCACCATTCAAGTAAATGTTAGTAGCCACCATTACTATTGTATTTATTTATTTATTTTTGAGACGGAGTTTCGCTCTTGTTACCCAGGCTGGAGCGCAATGGCGCGATCTCGGCTCACCACAACCTCTGCCTCCTGGGTTCAAGCAATTCTCCTGCCTCAGCCTCCTGAGTAGCTGGGATTACAGGCACGCGCCACCATGCCCAGCTAATTTTTTGTATTTTTAGTAGAGACGGGGTTTCACCATGTTGACCAGGATGGTCTCGATCTCTTGACCTCGTGATCCACCCGCCTCGGCCTCCCAAAGTGCTGGGATTGCAGGCGTGAGCCACTGCACCCGGCCTGTATTTATTTTTATTTCCCAGACATCCTCTTTCATGCTAGGGGAGTACCAAAAAGAAGGGACTCCAGGTCTTCTTTGCCAAACTTTTGCCGTTATATGTCACCAAGAGGCTGCTTTATATGAAAAAAAAGCGATGTGTGTGTGTGTGTGTGTGTGTGTGTGTGTGTGTGTGTGTGTGTCACAGTTAATGGTAATTTTGACTTTTAAGTATTGAATGAATAGCTCCCTGAATGACCATTACACGCATCTGGTGTCCTGAGCATGTTGTGTTTACAACATGGGTGAAAATCCTGATCTTGAAAGAAAAAAATAAAAATAAAGATCTTGCCAGAAATCCTACAAAGCAGGGCAAATATTTTTCCAGTAGGTTCTTGAAGGAACTTTAGAGCTGGTGGCCATCACTAAACCTTTTCACTACGCTAGATTTCCTTAGTTTACTTAGTAGATATGTATTTAGAAAAAATGGTCAAGTATTAGAAAATGAACCTAAGTAGGGTTGCTAAAATCATCTTTGTGCTGTCGCAGCAAGGGAATCATCTGAAAGTCAAGGTCAGTGGCTCTTAGCTTTCGTGGGTCCTTGGAAAAGGGCCTCATGAAAGCCACAGTACACACAGATGAGTCCCCAGAAAGAAATTCTAATTATACCATGGGCTTATCCCATATGCCAAAAGTATTTGTTGAGTTAAAAAGAATTAATTAATAGAACAAGGATTCTTAACCTAGGTCCAAGTATCTCATGAACATTCTGAATGGTCAGCAAAAATTGGGGATATATCTACATTTCTGGGGTATCTATGTACAATTCTCAAAGCCTCTATGGTCAAAAATGATTAAGAATCATTTTGCCATTTGGGAATCCTGGCCATCTTCATGGCTGCTCTTGGTTAGAAGCCATCCCACACCCACGGCTGGAATATGGTGGCCACAAAGAAGATGAAAAGTCCCTGGAGTCCATCAACTCTAGTCTCCAAGCCATTAAGAAGGGTGGAAAGTACAAGCTGGGGCAAGTCAGTTCTGAAGATGATGGACAAGGCAAGGTGAAACTGATCATCCCCACCAACCACCTGGCCTCAAGGAAATCTGAAATACAGCACTAAGCCACAACCTCTCAAAACCGCCATCTACCACTCCAGCAGTAATAACATTAAATTGGGCACAGCATGTGGAAAACACCATAGGAAGAGCACCCCGGTGTCACTGATCCAGAAAATTCTGAGATTCTTTTTTTCTTTTTTTTGAGACAGGTTCTCACTCTGTTGCCTAGGCTGGAGTGTAGTGACGCCATCTTGGCTCAGTGTAAGCTCCACCTCCAAGATTCAAGCCATCTTCCTACCATGGCCTCCCAAGCAGCTGGGACAACAGGCGCATGTCAATATGCCCAGCTAATTTTTGTATTTTTGTAGACAGGAGGTCTTGCTATGTTGCCCAGGCTGGCCTCGAAGTCCTAGACTCAAGCAATCTGCCCGCCTCAGACTCCCAAAGTGCTGGAATTACAGGTATGAGCTACTGCACCCAGCCCTGAGATCTTTAGAAGCAAGCTAGGACAGACTGATGAAAAAAAATCATGCAAATTTTCTTTAATAAAACTGGCCAGAGCTTGTTTTTCAAAAGGAAGGAAGGAAAGAAGAAAGGAAGGGAGGAATGGAGGGAGGGAGGGGAGGGAGGGAGGGAAGGAAGGGAGGAAGGATGGGCCATAGCCGTATTTTGAGGGAGGAAGTTGTATGCTATCCCCAAAATGATAATCAACTGGGCAAATTTGGAGCTCGGAGGAGGGAAACGTAAGATATTTGAGTTCTGGCTTCAGCATGCCTCCTACCTTCTGATTCACCAGGGCAGACCCTCTCACTGCTGCCCACAACCTAGTCCCCGCCCCTGCCTAGAAGACTGTCTCCATTTAGAACAGATTCCCTCCTGGCCATCCTTCAGGACTGCACACTTAGTTATAAAAGCCTCCTTCCCTGCCTGAGGACAATAGATGGCTCCCTCAATCACCCAAATTATCTTCAGAGGCTCCTTGCTATTTCCCAGATACAAAAGCCCTTACGCTATTGCTTATACAATGGTAGCCTATTATTTGTTGATTTGTGTTTGTACTCTGGTCTGTGTTACCTGGTCATTGTGGCCCAGGTGTTTATTCTAGATTCAAAGCTGTCAAAGGATCACTGCTATTTAATTTTCTTTTGTGTAGGAGGTGTTCAAAGCAAAAATTAGATGACAGACATTTCGGATTTTGCAGCACTGTTTGCTACAATTAGGAGAACTGGTTCTGTCAAAGCCTCACCTATGGCCTCAATTAATTCTGGACATTATTATTTTCCATACCCTGTTCTCAAGTACAATGGGCATCCTCTTTTTAAATCTGCGCACATCTGATTTCTGACTCAGCTCCTCCCACAGTCCCACACTTATGGTTTGGAATTTTCATTTCACTAAGAAAGGGAGAAATTCTTGCTGGAGAATGGTTCTTCAGGCATTCAGAGCCCTCACTATCTTTGTCTGGAAAAGCAAGGTTTTTCCCCTGAAGCTTTGAAGACTGCACGTTCAATATCTCATTTTGTTTGCCTGCCTCTTGGCTCCCTCGTACCCACATGGTGCCACAGCGCACTGTCTTTCCCAGTAGCAAAGGCACTGTGCCTCACAAGCTGGCTGCTTATTCATTTCTGAGTCAAACTCTAGACCATGCTTGCCTCTTCAGGCACTCGGCCCTCTGAGCAAAAATATAACAGGGCTTTGCAATGCAGGCCCTTACCCAGAGTAACCTCTGGAGGCCTAAGGCCACGTGGCATCAGGCCTGAAGTGCCCTCCTTTACCCCATGACATCAAAGACTGCTTCAGGTGGCTGGGCCACATCCTGCTGGCTTCATGCCTGCCAAGAAGAGCTTGGGGCACTTTGACCACAACAGTCAAGTATCCTGGGGGCCTCCTTCCAATTAAGGCCGGCAGGTTTTACACTTATTTCCCCAGAACTTATCTGTGCCTTTCACAGCCCACACGGCTTACAGGGTCTTTGTTCCCTTCTCAGCTGCAGTTTATTTGTTTATTTTTTGAAACACGAAGGGAGGTCAGAGATGGGAAACTCTGAGCTTTTGCACACTCCTCCACTGGGTCACCTCGATGGAGAAGGCTGGCACTGCTCCCTGCCCCCCACAGCCACTCATGCTCCGAAGCCAGGATGTGAGTCTCGCAGCGCTGCAGACAGCCCCTAAAGGGTGTACCCCCAATTTGAGCTCATCTGACCCAGTTAAGGAGCCAGAACAGGAGAAGTATCCGCCAGTCATGCGCTCTAGCTGGGGACCCTGCCCTCCCCCGCGCGCCCAGCCTTGATGCCCTTCTGGGCAGCTTCAAGCAGCAGCTGCAAAATGTCAGTGCAAGAGGCAGAAGAACCAGGGCGGGGAGAGCTTGTCTGCTCCGGATGATAGACGCAGAGGGAAAGTCTAGAAGTGCACGGAGCAGGGGGCTAGGCGGGGTAGCAGGCAGCAAGGACAGCCCAGGATCCCAGAGACCGCAGCCAGGTGGAGGCGTCTGCGGGCACCTGGCGACGAGCCGGGGCACGCGGCGAGGCCACCCACCTCTTGATGTAGCTGCCGAGACGGTAGAGCTGCCCGTCGAGGCGTACGAGGCCATCGCAGAAGACGTTGAAGCCCCCCCGAGCCGCCGCCGGCTCCCCGGGCCCGGCCACCACGAGCTGGTCGCCGCGCAGCTGGATGGCACCGGGCTGCAGGCGCAGCAGCTGCGCCAACGGCAGCAGGGCCAGCTCGCAGTCGCAGGTCCACAGGCTGCGCAGCTCCCCCGACGAGATGGAGGTCAGGCTCGGCCTGGCCACCGGCTCGCAGGCCGCCCCCGCCATGCCCGCGACGTCGGTCCTGGCACCGCCTGCCTCCGGCACCTGAGGGTCCCCAGAAGAGGCCGGGCGCCCTGCCTGCGTCAGCTCGCGCGGGGTGCAGAGAGGGTCAGTCTGCCCGCCTGGCCGGGACCTGTGGCCGCTCGGGTGCCCGCCTGCCCGCCCGGACGGCCCCTCCGCAGCTGCCACTCGCTGGGAACGATGCAGGCACCGCTCGGAGAAAGCGGCCCCGGCGCAGCGCAGCCCCTTTTATCCGCCCTAGGGACGCCCGCGTAGCCCCGGCCGGCCCACGGCCACGACCCCAGACGCTCGGGGCCGAGTTATCATCGTCTCATAACTTGGCCTGCTCTTGTCTGCTCGCAGCCAAGGCTTAGTCATCCCCCTGGGGTCCGCTACTCAACACCAGGGCTGGGCCCCGCCCTGCCTGGCGGACACTGCCGGAGGCAGGAGGTGGGGAGAGTCCTCCCCCTGTTCCCAGGCCCTGCCTGTGGTGGGCGGCAGGGCACACAGCACCACCACTGCCTGAGACACCACACCCCTGGTGTTGATTGGAGAAGGATGCAAGGGCTCTCACCCCACCCACTCCACCTGGGACCCAGAGGATGTCAAAGGCCGGTGCGGAACTCCGATCCCCACCTCAGGACCAGACCTCTCACCCAGCCTCAGTTTCCTGCCATTTTCACTCCATCCAGATCTACCCTGCATTTCCCTTTCCTTCCGCTGGTTCCTGGCCCTGGATCCCTTCTCCCTAGAAATTCCACTGATCATCACATCACTTTTCCATAAAACCTTCAGGAGTCCCACATGGGTTTCATCGCTTTGCTTCTCCTTTCTACTGCACGGTGAACCCTAGACTGCAGTGTGCCATTTAGTGGGGGTAGCAGAGTCTTAGCATCTTCCGTCCTCCCGGGCCTCCCTAGTAGGTCATGGTCTCCTTGAGCCCTAAAATATGCTCATTTGTTCAGTCTATAAACATGTGGGTGCTAGCTATGTGCTCATTGACACGTGAAAGGAGGACTAATTTATTCAATTTAATTAAACACCTATTTCTGCTGCGAAGCCTGGATGGAACAGGAGGAGAATCTAGCCCAGTTTTTTGAGGCTTTCTGGAGTACTGTGATTTAGGATTCTAAGTTACATTCTCAAAGTTGAGGAGAACTTAGAGAATATCTTTAGTTTGTCTTCAGATGTCCCCATATGAACTCTTGTGTAGGTTTAATCACATGGAATGAAGAGTCCTCCTGCCATATCTCATTTAAATCGCAGAATATAAATGAGCCCCATGGTCTTCTCTTCTTCTAGGTGCATACCTATCCTTTCTCCAGACATGGATCTGTTAGCCATGGGATCATTACCCCATCTCTGGGCCTCTCTGAAGAAATCTAATTCGCTGATCATGAATTGATCAATACTGAATCAGTCTTTTGTAGGGCAGGAAGAATGCTCTACCTGAGAAAAAAGCACCCAGAAGATCTTCTTGCAAAGGGAAGTTTGAGGATCCCTGCATAGAGAATGGGTCTGGGGTGGGCTGAGACAGTAGACAGGACTCAGAGGCTGGGTTGTTTTCACAGAGGAGGGATTTGGTGCCAGCAGTTAAATCTATCGTGCCCTATTTAGGACTTCACTCTTGTCCAAAATATTAACAGGGTCATCACTATGCACCAGGGACCATCTTAAGCTCTGAGGTCCACACACACATACACAACGGCCCAATAAGTGCTACCATAGATGTATGGACTAAGCACTATGGGAGATAAGTGGTTCTTAGAGGCCTCCAGAAGGGTGCTCAAAGGAGGTGACACATGGGCTAGACTTTGAATAAGAGTGGCAGCTCCCACGTGAAGGAGCAGCAGCAATAAGGAGATGAGAGAGAAGATTCTGTACCATCCTATGCAAAGAGAGATGCTATGGTCCATCTGGGGAAAGGGGGAGATTTTTAAGTGGCTAGAGGAGACTATCCTATTTGGGATAAGGGGTGAGTTTAGAAAGGGATGTTGAAGACAGATTGTGGCAGGCCCTCTGAGTCATCTAGGAATTTGGATTCTTAAGACAATGAGGAGCCTTGGGATGTTTTAAAGAAACGAAGTGATATAATTGTGCCTGAGTTCAGATAGACACCTTTGCTTATGATCATGTAGAAGATGTTTTGAGACAGGAAGATCAGAGGCAGAGAAACTAGGAGATTGATGTCATAATCCAGATAACATATGATGAGGGTCTGAACAAAAAGCAGCTGTGGAAATGGAGATGAGGTTTCAACATTTTGAGTTAGAGTCAGCTGGATTTCATGAGTAAATAAACGAAAAAGAGCAGGGAGAGACACTTAGTCTCTTGCTTGGGTACCCCGACAGATGGTGACACCAGTAACAAAGTGAGGGTCCACGGGAGGAAGAGTAGGGACTTGGGGAGGGATAGTGGTGAGGTCAAGGGGGCATGAACTCACCATTCTTATGAAACATCGAGATAGAAAAGTCCTGGAGGCAAGGAGTCAGCCGGGTCGAGTTTTGGAGAGGCAAGGTCAATGATTGAGATTTGTAAGTCCCTAGATCAAAGATGGGGTTGAAGCCAAAGAAGTGGATGGGAGCATCTAGCTAATACGTCATAGAGTAGGAATTTGAACCCAAGCCTTTAGTTTACTTCAACATAGGTTAATTGAGCATCTGCTATCTTTAGCGCTTTGCTGGAGATACAGAGTTGAATAGAGGATGGCCCCTGTCCTCAAATAACAGGGAGAAATGCAGGAATTAGCATGAACTAGTCCTCTGGCACCATGTCCAAACATGTGGGTGAAATCTAGTAATATTTTGCCTACGTCTGCAATCTGCTGGTGGAATACACCCTCAACAACAATAAGAGCTGCAAAAGTTGCTTTCAATTAGTAAGTCAATGAGGGCAAGTCTACTACAGAGCCCTCACCAGCCCCTACCCTCCCCATTCCACATAGATCAACTCCACAACTCACCCTATGAGCTTCACATAGATCAAGCTCAACAACTGTTGATTGCCCTTAAACCTGCACCACACAGTCTATGGCTTTCTTGAGGGGTAAAATGTTACATCCGGGTTATATATCAGAATTATATGCATTTGTTTCAGATAAACATAGCAGTCCCTTCCATCAAAATCTGTTTCCTGCCCTGGCACAGTGGCTCACGCCTGTAATCCCAGTATTTTGGGAGGCCAAGGTGGGTGGATCACTTGAGGTCAGGAGTTCGAGACCAGTCTGGCTAACGTGGTAAAACCCCGTCTCTACTAAAAATACAAAAATTAGCTGGGCGTGGTGGTGCGTGCCTATAATCCCAGCTACTCGGGAGGCTGAGGTAGGAGAATCGCTTGAATCTGAGAGGCAGAGGTTGCAGTGAGCCAAGATCGCCCATTGCACTCCAGCCTGGGTGACAAGAGCGAAACTCCATCTCACAAAAAAAAGAAAAGAATTGTTTCCTTCACAGTAAAATATCAACACTTATCTGAGTAGAAGAATTAAATGAAATTTTTCTGTACCTTTACACAGCTCTGTGATTTTACAATTTTCCTGTATTTTCCAAATAAATGTATATTGTTTTATACAGAAAAACGATGTTGAGCATAATAAAAATAGTTTAAAGATGGTTTCTTGGTATGTTGTCTAGAGGCTTCATTTGATGTATTTTCAACAAAACGCCTGCATTTCTTTATGGGTAATTTACGCATTACCAAAATGCCAGAGAAGGATATGAAAAAGTGAACAGAAAAATAAGTAGTATTCAATGTAATGTAAGCCACTGCTAGACAGTGGAGAGCTAGAGAGATCTTTTCACATTTAGTGTCCTTTTCATTACCCAAGTACCAACCAGGCAAACAGTCAGTCCTGGTGAAGACCTTTTCAGTCTTTTTTTTACATTGATGGTCTGCTTACACAGTTGTGTTCATACTGCAGAATTTTTATTCTGCTTTGCGCATTTAACACTATAGGTATATTATGTCGTGAAAATTGCATTTTCTTTGTGAACAGTATTTTATTTTATTTATTTATTTATTTTTTTTGAGACGGAGTTTCACTCATGTTACCCAGGCTGGAGTGCAATGGCACGATCTCGGCTCACCGCAACCTCCGCCTCCTGGGTTCAGGCAATTCTCCTGCCTCAGCCTCCTGAGTAGCTGGGATTACAGGCATGCGCCACCATGCCCAGTTAATTTTTTGTATTTTTAGTAGAAACAGGGTTTCACCATGTTGACCAGGATGGTCTCGATCTCTTGACCTCGTGATCCACCCGCCTCGGCCTCCCAAAGTGCTGGGATTACAGGCTTGAGCCACCGCGCCTAGCCGTGAACAGTATTTTAAATCACTATGCTATTTTCCATCAAATGTATGTTCGATTGTTTGTTTAGACATTTCTTTACTCTTGAATACTCGGATTACTTCTGGTTTTTCCTTGTAAACAATGCTGCAATAAACATCTTCAGACTTTGATTTTGTTTTTCTGTATCCAAGCTCTCAGAGAGGGAATTATCTGGACAAGCGATATGAGAATGTGTATTGCTCTGGAAACATGTGTCATTATTTTCCTAAAGGTTTGTACCAATTTGTCTTCTCACCAGTAGTGATTTCTCTTGGTTTTAAATCCTTGCAATTGGGGTAAGGTACCTCACAGCTATTTACACTACAAGTGAGATTAACAGTTTAGCTGTAATGTTACCACTCAAATTTAGAGACTTTATAGCAAAGCAATCACTCTTGGGTGAGTCTGTGGCTATGGCCATAGGTAGAAGACAAGATAAAGATTTTGCCAACCTCATGTGTTCCCATTAAGGTAAACCATGTTTTGGTGACATTACCAGCTTGCAGGCTGTTTCTCAGTTTTGGAGGTCCAAAGTTCACGTTCAGAAACTTTGATTCAACCTCACTAGATTCACAAAAGATTAAAAATCAATTAGGCACCACCACTACCCCCATTTTCAGATTTTCTGTCAGCCTACAAACATCTACAGGTTTCTTTTGTCTTAGACAAAAATAACTTTTTAAACATTTTAACATCTTACTTTCCCTTTTAGTACCTTTCCATTTCTCTTCTGTGGTCAAACTTCCTGAAAAAAATTCTCTAAATTCCTTGCCTGACATTTACTCCTCAAGACTTCTGCCCTGACTTCTGCCCATCACACCTCCTGAAACTGACCAAGTCCCCAGTGAGCTCCTTGTTACTAAACCTTATAAACACTTTCTGCTTTGATTTCACTAGGCGATGCTTGTCCCTTCAATTCTCTCTTTTCTTAGCTTGTGAAGAACTTGTACAATGTAGAGGAAGGTGTGAAGGGCTTAGAGTTTAAAATCTAACTCTGACATTTGCTAGCTGTGTCATCTTGAGCAAATTTCCTAAACACGCTTGTCCTTCATTTTCTCATCTCTACAGTTAGGGTAATAGAGAGAGAGGCAGGATAGCAGCAACACGGTTAAGATCTCAGACTGTGGTGCCTTGTCACCTGGGCTGGAGTCTTGAGCCTAACTCTGTGGTCTTGAGCACGTCACCCCTATGTGCTTCAGTTGCCTCTTCTGTGAAGAGTAGTGTTTGTGAGGATTTGATGCGCTGTGACGAAGCACTCCTAAGAATTGTCCGGCACAGAGTAAGTGCAATGTGTTTGCTTGATGCCTGCATCGGGGACTTCCGTAAGAGTACAGTGAGGTGACCGCCCATGCACAGCATCTAGCTCAGTGCCTGGCCTTCGAGTAATAGTGCCCGCTCCCCGTCTTCTCCCGGTCTTTGTCCCTCTTTCCAGGCCACTCATTTTCCTGAGCAGCAGAGCTCTGTCCTTGTCCACCTTCCCTTTCCCTGGGTGACTTTCTCCAAATCTTTGGCCCTGATGGCCACTTATAAACTGATGATGTCTGAATCTCTAGCTCCAGGCCAGATTTCTTGTCAGACTCTCCGACCAAGCTACACAACTTCCTGCTAACCTCTCCACATGATTTCCCCCCAGCACCTACAACTCATCATCTTCCTCCTGTCCGATGTGCCCTTTCTCCTGTGTTTCTCATCCCAGGGAGGCGTCACCATCCCTCCATCCAGCACTGTGAGGGCATCCTAGACTGCACCCTCTCCCTCCCTCCCTCCACCCCTACCCTCCTCTGCTGTTCCTCCACCTCAATCCTTCTAGCCAACTGGCTGCCTCCACCCACTGACTCTGCCTTCTACGAATCTCAGGAATGTCTTGGTTCCATCCCAGCCCCACTGCCATTGATTTTGCTTAGCCTTCCTCCACTTTTGCTCAGGACCATCTCAGTAGCCTTCATACCAGTCTCCCCTCTCCCAATCTCTCCTTCCTGCGTCCCCGCCCCCAGCAATTCACATACTGAAGTTCCAATACCCAGCACCACAGGATGTGACTGTATTTGGAGATAGTTTAGAGAACTCATTCAGGTCAAATTCGGTCATAAGGGTGGGACTCTAATCCCATAGGACTGGTGTCCATATAAGAAGAGAAAGGCTCCAGAGCTTGTGGGCTTACAGAGGAAAGACCGTATGAGGATACAGCAGGAAGCAGCTGTTTACAAACCAGGGAAAGAGCCCTCAGCAGAAACTGAACTTGCATCTTGCTCTGGTTTGAATGTGTCTAACAAATCCAAAGCAAAGTCCATGGACTGGAGACTTAATCCCCAATGCAACAGAGTTGAGAGATGAGGTGTAAAGAGAGGTGATAAGGTCCTGGGCGCTGCCTCATGCGTGGGTGAATGTTGTTATCTCAGGAGCCGGTGTGTTACGGAGAGGGTGGGCTTGTTGTAAAAGCCAGTCTGGTTCTCTCTAATCCTTTCACCTTTTGCCAGGGGATGATACAGCAAGAAGCCTCTCCCAGATGCTGGCAACTTGATCTTGGACTTCCCAGCCTCTGGAACTGTCAGACAAATACATTTCTGTTCATTATAAGTTACCCAGTCGATGGTATTCTGTTATTGCAGCAGAAACAGACTAAGACGCAACGTTTGGTGGTACTTTGTGATAGCCGCCCAAGCTGTCTAAGCCCCTTCCTCATGCTCAGATACACCGCCTTTGCTTAAAGCTTGTGGAATATGGCTTGCAGCTCCCTGAGGGTGCAGCTGGCTTTGATGCTGTGGACAGGCTGTCCCTGCCACACAGCTTCCGCCTGTCTTCACAGCCCCTCACTCATCTTTTAAGACACAGTTTCAACATCACCTACTCAAGACTAATTTTGGTGTCCTTCCTGCTTGTCTCGTAGGACAAATGATACATGCTGTGTGTCCCCTTATCACATCATGTACTGTAAGCGTTGTGTTATTGATTTACTTGTCTGTCTCACCCACTAAGCCCATGAGAAAAGAAAACGGCATCTTATGCCTTTTTATTCCTGGTACAATGTGGTTTCACAGAAGATATCAGAGTTATTTTTATTGAATGAATGAATAAATGAATGAAAAGCAGCATTGAGTCATGGTTATATATAAAGTTCTGAGAACAGTGCCTGGCATAAATAAGCACTATTGAGTGTTTGTTAAATAAATGAACAAAATAGATCTGAACATGTCTCAGATCATTTTTTCTGCAATTGTAACTGTAAAAAGTCTTGTGAAAGCTAAAGTAGGAACATATGGGAAAATAAAAGCCCAGATTTGCAGAGAGATCCACTCATGCAAATACGTTCAAATTCGAAGTTATTGCATTGATTCCTGACAACTTTAGTCATGGCTAAACTAGAATGGAAAATTTTATTTCCTTCCCTCTGCTTACCTCATTGGGCTCTGACTGTGTTATTCTCTGAGTTCACTGCTTCCTGTCTGCCCAAGTAAACACTCACTGCTGGTTGCAGGCTTCACGCGGAAACCTTCCCAGGGCGGTCAGTTGATCCTGGATACGTATGTGCTTTGGCACTTTGGTTAAACCTCTTTAATTGCTGGTGGGGTGCTCAGTGCTGTGGGGCACTGGGGCAATTGTGGGTTAGGACATTGCAGCAGCTAGGAGCATCTGGCACATGGAGAGTGTGGAGGAGGTGCAAGTGACTTTGGAGAAGAGTGAGTCTATTGATGTGAACACGTGTGGAAACCAGGGTACCATTTGATTCCACAAACACTGATGGAATGTTGGCATGGGCTAGGAGTGTGGGACTCCAAGATGCCTAAGACCTGTTTGCTGTCTGCAGGGCCTCAAAGCCAAGCCAGCTACAAGTGGTCAACAAGTGTTGGAGGAGAAGATGGAGCATCTGGGAGGGAGACACGAGCACAGCCAGATATGCAGGAGAAAGTCAGGATGGAGGGTCTCTAAGCCTAAGAACAGGAGAGTTGGTGAGGTACAGGACACAACTGAGGGCTCATCTAGAACTTTTAAAGAGATTGGATGCAGTAGAAATCACATTTGAAAGAGTATGTTGTAAAGACTTGAAAATTTTCTGTATATTGTGATGTTTTGGCATCTTGTAAAACCTTGCTGGCTGAGGAGAGACAGACCCTCCTGGATCCAGCGAATTCTTAGATAAAGAACTTAGACTGAAGCATGCCTTTGATATGCAAACTAACCAATGCAGTGCCAGACCTCCTGTATCTGGCCAGTGCACCCCAGGAGGCAGGATTCCTGTGCCTACATCATCCCAGGAGCAGGTGCCAGGCAACAGAGACCCCTCTTTGCAGCCCAAAGCCTGCCAGAATTATTCAGACTAGCCCATCCAAAACCATTCACCCTGTCCTGCCTTGCCTTTCCCCGGAAACTCCAGCAAAGTTTATGGCTTACCCCTCCCCCTCATCCTGTCTTCTGTGCCTCCACCCTGGTGTCTTTCCCATATGGACCAGCGTGGCATGTGTGCCCCCTGTCCTTAGGACCTGTAAGTATAATCAGCTTCGTTTCTTCCTGAGCCTCTCCTGCACGTCCTCCGTGGCTGCACCTATCTCATAAAAGAATAAAAAAATAGAGGGATGGCTGTTAGTAATGTTCTATAGATAAGAGATTCTTGCTTTAGAAGGGGGGTTGCACTAGAAGACCTCTGAGAGCCCTTCTAATTCTAAAGATTTATTACCCTAGGCCAGGCGCGGTGGCTCAAGCCTATAATCCCAGCACTTTAGGAGGCCGAGGCAAGTGGATCATGAGGTCAAAAGATCGAGACCATCCTGGTTAACATGGTGAAACACCGTCTCTACTAAAAATACAAAAAATTAGCTGGGCATGGTAGCGCGTGCCTGTAATCCCAGCTACTCAGGAGGCTGAGGCAGGAGAATTGCCTGAACCCAGGAGGCCGAGGTTGCGGTGAGCCAAGATCGCGCCATTGCTCTCCAGCCTGGGTAACAAGAGCGAAGCTCCGTCTCAAAAAAAAAAAAAAAAAAGATTTATTACCCTAAAATGGACAGATTGGGTAAGGCAAGGGATGAAGCCAGGGAATCCTATAATACTGTCAAAATCACTGCTGCTCCTGGAACAAAGGGCCAAATTGTTCTTGGGATTTCAAGTCTTTCTGCATCGCATTGACAGACAGCTTCAACCACAACCACCGTACCGAGAATGGCTGATATTTAGTGAGGATTTCCCCATGTCAGACATTGTTCTAAGTGCCTACAATGGATGATTCTATGTACTCCTCCAAACTAGGAACTATTTATATTCCTATTTTATAGAAGGGGAAATAGAGGCACACAGAATGCCAGTAACTTGTAACTTGCCCAGCCATACAGCTGGTGCAATGAAGAAGCACTTTTTATGAACCCCTTCCTACCCCAAGGCAGCTGAGCTGACAAGATGGAAAAGATGAAAAGCTTCACTTTTCACATCTGTCGACTGTAGAACAGTGGTGGGAAAAGTACGGCCCACTAGCCAAATCCAGCCTACTGCCTATTTTGTATGACCATGATTAAGAATGTTTTTTACATTTTTAGAGATCGCATTGAATCTGTAGCTCATTTTGGGTAGTATTGTTAAATAGTTGGAAAAACAAAAACAAAAAAAGTAATAATTTTGTGCCATGGAAAAATAATACAAAGTAAGCTCGCATTTCAAAATCTTTAAATAAAGTTTTACTGAAACAGAGCCACATCCATTTGTTTCCATGTGGCTGCTTCCATGCTACAAAAAGCAAGGCTGAATAGTTGCAACAGAGACTCTCTGGACCTTAAAGCCTAAAATGTTTACGCCTAGCCTTTTCCAAAGAAAGTTTGCCACTCCTTGCTCTACAAGCCACACTGGAGTTTAGAGTAAGTTATTCTCTCTTCTCTAGGCAACCCTCAGCAGGCCCCTCTCTCTCCAGAACTTAAAGTATCCCCTTCCCCATTTAAAAGAATCCAGACCAAAAGAGAATAAAGTCACCCTAAACCCAGACTCCTCCTCCCTCAAGTCCTTGCCTTAAATTTTTAAAAAGGAACTTTACACAATGGCCTCTTTTCTATTGTTCACACCATTTGCCATGTTGGTGGGAGCTGTGTTCATATATTCATTCACCCAGTCATTCATTCATTCCACAAATGCTGATTGAGCCCCTTGACCCTGATGCTTTCCAGGGTGGATGAGGGAGTGGGAAATGGACACTCATTCTCCATAGTCAGTAGTTACCTCTGGTCTTAGACTGGAACTGCATGGTCAGGCGCACACTTTGAACTTGGACAGACCTGAGTTAAGATCCCAGCACTTCCACTTTGGAGCTCTGTGACTCCATGGCAGCCAGAAAAGCACTGGACACTGCAAAACGTGGGGACACCCTTACCACCTTCCCATGCAAGCTAGGAACAGTCAATAAAAACAATGTGTGGGAAGCACTTTGCACAAGGCAGAGCACAGGGCCAGCCCCCAGAAAATTGTGACAGCTGTCATCATGACCATCACCACCACCATGGTACTGAAGAGCCTAAACAGGTCTGCCTCAGAGTCGACCAAGCTGACACAGATTTCAGAAATCTGTGTTCTCTTTTGAAGCTTCTATTTCTTTAATACCAGGAAACACTGTACTATTTCTAGTCCCCTTGGTATTTGTTAAATCACAAGAGCCAAAACAATTTATCAGAAAAAAAAAATAAGAATTTTCCTCACATTAAGATCCTCCACAATTTTGAAAAAAACACTGAGCAGAAATAACAAGAAACTTGGCAATGCCTGGCTGACAACAGCCAGAGAGGGAGGCCCCTCACATGAGCGGCCTGAACTCCCGGCCTGCACGTCAGGGCTCTGGAATGCTGGGCCTAATGCAATAATTCCTTTAGTAGAAAAAACTGACAGGCACAGAATGTTCAGAAAGAAATAAAATGAAAACAAAAAAGCAAACCCCCTACACACATTTTGTGTCTTTGTGAGGCTTCACAATCAAGGGCTTAGCAGAGACGTGGGGTGGGGAAGGCTGAGCCAGCCCTCCCTTAATCCGATTTTGGCCTGTAAGTTACCAAAGCAGTGGAACAAGGGCAAAAATCCATGTTTTCTAAATTTTGTAGTGGAAAAAAAAAAAAAACTTGTTTAGCTTTACCACTAAGTGATTTGTAAGTGCAGAAAAATCAGAAAGTATTCATTTGATTTTTTCAAATAATAAACAGAAGCCTCCTCTATCATCTTACCACCCAGAGGTAAGCACTGAATACCAGTTAGTGTGTGTCCCCAAGCCTTTGTTTGTCTGTGAGGAGCAGAAGGCATAGAGCTCACTATGTCACCCAGGGCGACTGGGTTGGTGCTTAGGACGAGAGATTTAGGAGCCTCACTATCTGGATTTCAATCCTGGCTTTGCCTCATTAGCTATGTGACTATAGGCAAGTGCTTCTCTCTTTCTGCCTCAGTTTCCTTATTTGTGAAATGGCGTTTAGTATAGCACTAACTTCTTGGGGTTGTAGGGAGAATTTAATGAATTATTACATGTAAAGCACTGAGAACCAAGACTGGCACTGTTTCTCTCTCTCTCCAGAGATATACACACATACACATGCACACATACTCAAATATATTATTTATATGTACACTATGATATATATTTAATGTGTGTATTTATTAATATGTGTGCATTTTCTTAAATAAAATTTCATCAAACTATTCATGGTACTGTATTTGGTAGCCTTTCTTTTTATGGCTCAATGATGACATCTATGACCCCATATTACCAATATTTTAAATTGTTGCTCATTTTTCATGATCACAAATAAAAATACTGCCATTTACATTTTTGCATTTGTATCTTTGACAACTTGTTCAATTACTGGCTGATGATTCATCCCTAACCTGGATCAGATGTTACGCCCGTTTTCAAGGATTTTGATACATAATGCCAAACTGCTCTCCATGAAGTTACCTATTTCCCAAAGTCTTTGCCAACACTGTATATTGTTATTCTATTTTATTTTTTCCCCACCAGTTTGGAGAATTTTATTGTTTTAATATTTCAAATTTTGTTACCAGGAAGGTTAAAACTTTTTATGTTTATTGTCCATCTTTATTTTTTCTACTGTGAATTTGCTATTTAGATCCCTTGTTAATATATGGAGACAACTTTTCCTTATTGGTTTGCAAGAACTCTTTTTATATTAAACATGTTACCTTTTCAAAATTGTATCATTTGCCTTTTTGGTTGATAAATTCCAAAATATATCAGAATATATTTTTTTACCATTCAGAAATTCTGAATGTGTGTTTATGTGTATGTGTGTTTGAAACCCTTAGGTCTAGAAATATTTTTCCACTATGACTTTTATCCTGGGATCCCCAGTTATAGTTTTTCTCTACCTTCCCCCAAATCATAACAATATGTTTAAAAATTTTCTTCCAATGCACTTATAATTTCATTTTTAAAAATTGAATTTATCTCAAGCTTAACTTGAAACTTAAAGCTGATATGTGTGGTTTCTTCTCTAGGCTCAGTGATTCTATAAATTGATCAGTATCCAAGATTGTAATGGATGGATTAAACAAAAAGTTGTCAATTTCTTTGAGTAATTTTCTCCTCTGAAGACCAAAAACAGTGAAATCTCTGCTTGTAATGTTGTGAATAAACATGTTTTGAAAAGTGTCTAATGCTATAGCAGTATAATGATTATGTCTAAATTCAACTTCAGAATGAGAAAGAAGTGAGACACAGAAGTGCAACATTTTGAGTTCTCCCAAGAAGGGAGAGTACTCGGCTATAAATTTTCTTGATTTGAATGACTGATAAGCTCACGAAGGTTCCTAAGTCACGTACTTGGGAGCCATTGGGGGTTGTGTAGGACAAAGGTATTGTCTGAGCATGTCAGTGATACTTTAAATATATCACAGAATTTACTTAATACTGTCAGAAAAAAAAATAATAAAGACCCACCAGGATTCAAGTTTAATACATTAAAAAGTAAAAAGAGGTTATCAGGTATTTCTGAAAAAAAAAAAAAAAAAAAAATTGCATTCCTTAGGTTGCTTTGAGTCTCCATGAATGTCATGCCAAATTTGTTCGAGTTATGTAAAACTACCACCCCTATTGCACAATATTTGCAAGCTTTCCGCCATTTTTTTCTCTCATTAGAGTCGTGCAGATGAGATAGGTCAGAAGCAGCAAGCCAGGCCACCTCACTCTTGTTCCAACATTCTGGGCTCTGCTCAGAGCCACCTCCACCCACACCAGAGCCTTCTTTGCCCCGGAATTCAGTGCGCTGTCACTTGGTGGCCTTTGCCAGAGTGGCCAGAGGGGACGCTGGTGAGAGCTAACAGCCTCCCACCCTTGCGCTTCTTCCATTGGCCCTGAACGTGAATAAATCATGCCATTGACACCTGAAGGGACTCAACTTCAAAGATGAGAGAAATCACCCAAGGGGAACAGCACCACGTTTACGAGTGAAGGGTTAAGAAGCTGTTCTCAAAGTATCTGAAAGAATACCAAGAATCTGCTCAATAATCTACAGTCATTCATCACTTTTATAGTTAGTTTGCTCAGGGTCCTGAAGGAGAGTCTCAGTATTGAAGTATGTGAACCAAAGCTTCCCTCATTCTCTCAGATGAACGCTAGAAAATGCAGCAATGAGAGATACAAGAGAGCAGCTCTCCCCCCTCATTAACTCATTATGGGACTCTGATTGAATGTGAGGGAAAAATCTTGATTCTACAAAATGTGCCCTTCATTTTCTTCTTTCTGTGCTACTGAACACTTTAAAGATATAGCCTTTTTTTCTTCTAAGAAAAGCAAAAAATAAGTGTGACAACGTATTTTTTCATGACTCTAAGTTTGCCCTACTTATATAAAAAGTACAAAATCACACCTATCATTTTCTATATGCCTGGCCTATTAAGGTAAATATTATCCATTTTCTAGATAAGGAAAATGACTCTCAGAGAGAGCAGGTTACTTGCGTAAGTAACCCTCTGCAACCAATATCTGTGTTCCAAGAAATGGAAGGTCCTGATTGCCTTAGCCTAGACCTCATCCCTCACTTCCATTGATAAAGTCAACTTCCCTGGAATCTCATGGATCCTCCAGTGGAAAGTGGTGGGCTGCTTGGAAAAGAACATAGATAAGAGAACAGATAATGAATACGTGGCAAGCCAACAAGCTGCTTGATTTGCTGGATTTGAAGCAAGAGTCAGCCAAATAATACTGCCTAAAATCCATTTTATGTTCACAGCTAATGAAGATCAACTAAATATTTGGAAAAATTGGAGGCTTGAGTAGACTTTCTACGGTATATATGGAAGTTGTGTATGTAAAGAGGACTCTGAAATGTAAAATAATTAACAAAATAATTGACATAATCTATTATTCTATTTCAGATAATGGCCACATAGTTTAAATAAATTTTTGACACATAAAAATTTTCCCTGTCCAACAAGAAATACTTTCAAGAATTTAAAAAAAAAAATTCTGTTTAAATCTCTTATTCAAATCACTAGTCTGGTATGGTGATTTCTTATTTCTCTAAATAAATAATCTTCTACCTCTGAATAAGTTATCTGAATAAAGTTGGGTAATGCATAGGCCAGCCTTACACAGAAATACACCCAAGAGAGAAGAAAGTCTAAATTCTTAAAAGTTTTGAGATGATATAAATCACTGAAGTTATCTCAATGGCCCCGAGAAAGGTCTTACACAAAGGAACACACAGCAAAACATCAACAATCCTTTGCACTTAACCATCCCTCCCTGGGTATAAGACAAGTGGGTTTCTTACCTCATATCCACAGCTGGAGAGTTCCATACAAAGTAATTAAAAAACACCTCTTACATAGGTGGAACTCACAGCCAGTATATTCACTACATACTGAAAGATTATGGTTTGGGATGGTATGAAGATCCACCTTACTAAGTCATCAGAGAGCACCTGGGAAAATAATCAGATTTGATAAACAGAGCCAGCAATGGCATGATAATTTATTGAGCTCAGAGAATGTCAGTTCTGTTAAAAGAAAAACTTTACAGAAGGCAAATTTAACAGAACTGACTTGAGCAAAAAATGATTCATGAATCAGGCAGCACTCAGAACCACAAGAGGTTCACAGAGCTCCAAGTTGGCAGCATGAGCTGTGCCTTTTATAGGCTGAATGCAGAGGTAAAGTGCAGACATAACTTGGCTGGTTACGCTAGGCATTTGCCTTATTTGGACATGATCTGATCAGCTGACTGCCTGTGAAGACAAGGTACTTGGCTGCTTGTCATTGGCTGAGACCAGCTGTTACAAAACATACACTCGTAGGTTAGGTTCTCATTTGTTTATATCCCAAGTTAGGCTGAAGTTCATTGCACAAGAACTCAAAGTACCTGCACAGCCTCAAGCCAATGGCCTCCTTCTTATGACAGTCCTTTGCAAGTGAACTCTCAGACCAAAACATTGAAATTTCAAGGAAAGTCCTAAAACAGTCCCAAATTTCTAAATTTAAAGAAGCGGTCTGTCACTGCTGGAGGGATCGGGCTATCAGGCTGCTGGTGCCAACTATCAAATCCATTGTGCTGCTGACATGAAGCCACAGTGATAATGTGGGTGAGTGGTTTTCATGCAAGTCTCCACAGAGCCTTGGGTGTACCTTGCAGCCCCCTCACAGGCCACTGGGAGGGAGAAGGGAAGCAGACCTCTGGGGTCTCCACCTCTGCTTCAACTAAAGTGCTGCACCGTCTCTCGTTTACACCTTAAACTTCTAAGATTTTTATGTGAAGCTTTCCTTTTTCAAAATGGTGGCCCAGACACATACTACTGCCTTCCCCTCAGCACTAGGTTTTCAGACACAGTAGAAAAAGTGTGTTAATAGGCTGGGTGCGGTGGCTCATGCCTGTAATCCCAGGACTTTGGGTGGCTGAGGTGGGGGGATCATTTGAGGTTAGGAGTTCAAGACCAGCCTGGCCAACATAGTGAAGCCCCATCCCTACTGAAAATACAAAAATAAGCCAGGCATGGTGGCACGCACCTGTAATTCCAGTTACCCGGGAGGCTGGGGCAGGAGAATTGTTGAACATAATTGACAGAGGTTGCAGTGAGCCAAGATCGCACCACTGCACACCAGACTGGGCAACAGAGTGAGTCTCAAAAAAAAAAAACCAACAAAAGTAACAATACTTAGAAAACTAGAAGGGAGACTTTTGGGAAGTGGGTTTTCAGAAACTGAAAATCCCTAAAAGACCAAAAGAATCAGAGGAAGAAAAAGAAAAAAAAAACATAGGGTGAGGTGTGTGTAAGGGAGTCCTGTCGCAGAAGGGACAGTGCCACCAAACATTTGTCCCACCTGGTGGTTGGAATCGAGGAGCTGGGTGGCTTAGGTACAAGGGGCAGGGTGCGTCTTTGGGAAGGGAAGGACAGAGCCTCCCTGGTGGACTCGTTCCCCCTGGCGTCGCTGTGAATAGAGTGGAGCACAGAATGAAGTGGCTGCATCCACCTCCTCTATCAGCAGTCAGTGCAAATGGAATCAGTCTATGTCACCGTTAATAAAGAAACCTGGCTGGGCGCGGTGACTCACGCCTATAATCCCAGCACTTTGGGAGGCTGAGGCAGACAGATCACCTGAGGTCCGGAGTTCTAGACTAGCCTGGCCAACATGATGAAACCCTGCCTCCACTAAAGATGCAAAAAATTAGCCAGGTGTGGTGGCGGGCACCTGTAATCCTAGCTATTTGGGAGGCTGAGACGGAAGAATCCCTTGAACCTGGGAGGCGGAGGTTGCAGTGAGATGAAATGGCGCCTCTGTACTCCAGCCTGGGCGACAAGAGTGAGACTCTGTCTCAATAAATAAATAAATATAAAAAAATAAAAACACCTAAGCAAGATGGCCAAATATCCAAATGAGTCCAAGTGCATGAAGGGGAATCTCCCAGAAAGCAGCATGCAGGGATAAAGAAATAGAATGGAAGAACGAAAAGTAAGAAATATGGACTCTGGACACAGGAGGTCAAAAAGCCCTCTTCTAGGGGTTCCTGTAGTAAAAAAATTGAGAAGAGGGAGCAGAACTAACAGAAATTACAGAGAAGAATTTCCTGAAACTGAAGTTCTCAAATTGAAAGTTCCCTGGAGGATAAAGCGGGATATATACATATTTTTTAATGAAACAAATCTCCCCCTATAGATTAGAGGAAGAGGTCAGAATATCAAGGATAAAGAAAAACTCCTAAAATCTTTGAGAGAGAAAAAGCAGGTCACCTGCTACGGCACGTGAACAGTCTAAACGTCACACTTCACCGGCAGCACCCAGTGCAAGAAGACAGGGGGGCAGTCACTCTCAAATTCTCTACCTGATCAAACCACATTCGAGCGTGAGGGATCAGATTAGATATTTTTGGACATACAAGACCTGAGAAAGTGTCCCACCATCATTTCTCCTGAAAGAATTGTTGGAAGGTGTAGTCCAGCAAGAAGCAAAGAAATTAGCACAATTTATAGTTGGCCTTAATAACTATTGAGTATAAAACACGTGTGTTTGTGTGTTGGGGGGGGTGGGGCTTAAAAAAAAACACTTGTGTTGGCTTTAAAAAAAAGCTTACAAACCAATGGATAAAGGGATGAGGTCAACTTCTGTCATATGTCACCCGCTGTATTACCTCTGTATACACAGGGTGTGTCTTCTCTGACCCTCTGGGGGAGTGAAGTGAACCAGGGGAATTTCCTTTATGGTCCCCAATGGGCACAGTCTGTCCTCTGTACCATCTGGCTGGGACAGAAGAGATGAACTCTCAGATAGACAACCCTGGAGGAGGAGCTGGACACCTCCTCCTTCATCCTTCCAAGGCCACGTTCCCACTGGGAAAGGGTCTTTGAGGGACCTTCACACCCTGCAGAGGTGAGGAGAGGCACGGGTTCCTCTTCTAAGCGGCGTCGTCCTTGGAGGAGCAGCCTCCAGAAGGTGTCCTCCCTGGATAGGACTGCAATGCCTCCCTTTCTTCTCAGACCTTCACACTTTTTGGGAAGTTCTCTCTTTTTCTTTTATTTCTTTAAGTTTAAAAAAGCTGTGGTAGGGTAGGGCCAGGAGCGGTAGAGCTGGGGAAGTGGCTCATGCCTGTAATCCGTGCTTTGGGAGGCTGAAGCAAGAGGATCACATGAGTCTGGGTGATTTATGAGCTATGATTGCACCACTGCATACCAGCCTAGGCAACCGAGCAAGACCCTGTCTCGAAAGAGAAAGAAGAGAGAGAGAGAGAGAGAGAGAAAGGGAGGGAGGGAGGGAGGAAGGAAGGAAGGAAGGAAGGAAGGAAGGAAGGAAGGAAGGAGAAAGAAAGAAAGAAAGAAGAAAAAGAAAGAGAAAAAAGGGAAGAAAAAGAGAAAGAAGGAAAGCTGGCTTATGCCTGTAATCTCAGTATTTTGGGAGGACAAAGCAGAATTGCTTGAGGCCAGGAGTTCAAGACCTGTGCAACATAGGGAGACTCCGTCTCTAAAAACTTAAAAAAAATTATTAACTAGGCACAGTGGTGGGTGCCTATAATCCAGCTACTCAGGAGGCCGAGGCAGGAGGGCAGGAGAATCCCTTGAGCCTAGGTGTTCATGGCTGCAGTGAGCTATGATTGCATGTTGGCACTCTAGCCTGGGCAACAGAGTGAGACATTGTCACACACACACACACACACACACACACATGCACACACGCACACACACAGAAAGGCTGGATGTGGTGGCTCACACCTGTAATCCCAGCACTTTGGGAGGCCAAAGCAGGAGGATCTCTTCTGAGTTTGAGAACAGCCTAGGCAACATGGAAAGATCTCGTCTCTACCAAAAAAAAAAATTAGCGGTAACCTGCGGTTTCGGTTACTCATGAGTGCTTGAGCCTGACTCAGACGGCAGTGAGCTGTGAGGACACCACTGTACTCCAGTCTGAGTGACAGAACAAGACCCTGTCTCTGGCTGGGCACCATGGCTCATGCCTGTAATGCCAGCACTTTGGGAAGCCGAGGTAGGTGGATCACTTGAGGTCAGGAGTTCAAGACCAGCCTGGCCAACATTGTGAAACTCTGTCTCTACCAAAAATACAAAAAATTAGCTGGCTGCACACCTGTAATCCCAGCTACTCGGGAGGCTGAGGCAGGAGAATCCCTTGAATCGGGAGGTGGAGGTTACAGTGAGCAGAGATCGCACCACTGCACTCCAGCCTGGCTGACAGAGTGAGACTCCAACTCAAAAAAACAAAAAATAAAAACAAGGCCCCACCTGAAATAAAATGAAGACAAATAAATAAACATGTAAAATGTACATAACGTAAAATTTGCCGGTGTAACCATTTTGAAGCATACAGCTCAGTGGTATTAGGTACATTCACATTGTTATGCACCATCACCATGGTCCATCTCTGGAACGTTTCCGTTTTCCCTGAAGCTCTGTCTTCACTAACCAGTAGCTCCTCACTCCGTTTTCTCCAGCTCCCCGAATCCACCCTTCTGCTTTCTGTCTCTATGAGTTTAATTCCTCTAGGTAGTGGAGTTTATGATGATATTCCACCACAGATAAGTGCAATCATACCATGAACCCAAAGGTATCTGAGACAGGTCTCAATCCATTTAGAAAGCTTATTTTGCCAAGATTGGCCGGATGTGGTGGCATGCAGCTGTAATCCCAGCTACTCATTAAGCTGAGGCAGAAGAATCACTTGAGCCTGGGAGGTGGAGGTTGTAGTGAGCTGAGATCACACAACTGCATCTATCCTGAGTGACAGAGCAAGACTCTGTCTCAAAAAAAAAAAAATTTATGTGAAGACATGCCCAAGACACAGCCTCAGGAGGTCCTGATGGCGTGTACCCTAGGTGGTGGAGAAACAGCTTGCTTTTATACATTTTTGGAAGACATAATATATCAGTCAATATATGTAAAATTTACACTGGTTCCATGCAGAAGGGCAGGACAAGTCAAAGCAAGGTGGGAATGGAAGGTAAGGGGGCGGGGGAGCCTCTAAGTCATAGGTAGATTTAAAGATTCGTTGATTGGCAATTGGTTGAAAGAGTTATTATCATAAAAAGAAATGCCTGGTGAGGCACGGTGGCTCAAGCCTGTAAACCCAGCACACTTTGGGAGGTGGAGGTGGGTGGATCTCTTGAGGCCAGGAGTTTGAGACCAGCCTGGCCAACAAGGTGGAACTCCATCTCTACTAAAAACACAAAAATTAGCCCGGCATGGTAGTGCATGCTTGGAATCCCAGCTATTTGGGAGGCTGAGGCAGGAGGATCACTTGAACATGGGAGGCAGAAGCTGCAGTGAGCCAAGATAGTGCCATTGCACTCCAGCCTGGGTGACAGAGCAAGGCTTTATCTCAAAAAAAAAAAAAAAAAAAAAGGAATGTCTGGGTAAATGCCCTTGTGGAGACCAAGGTTTTGTCTTGCAGATAAAGCCTCCAAGTAGCAGGCTCCAGAGAGAATAGGTTGTAAATATTTCTTATCAGACTCAGGTCTGTGTTGATGTTAATGTTGGCTGGCTGTTTCTGAATCCTGAGAGGGAGAAGGGTATAATGAGGCATGTCCCCCAACCTTCCTGTGATGGCCTGAAACCACGAGTGCTTCAGGTTAACTTTGGAGTGTCCTTGGCTGAGAGGAGGGGTCCTTTCGGATAACTGGGGGGTCTTAGAATTTTATTTTTGGTCTACAGTACAGTATTTGTTCCTTTGTGTCTGGTTTATTTCACTTAGCATGATGTCTTCAACGTTAATCATGTGATCGCATGTGTCAGAATTTCCTTCTGTTTTAAGGCAGAATATTTTCCATTATACGGACCCCATTTTACTTACCCATTTATCTGTTGATGGGCACTAGCGTTGCTTCCACCTTTTGGCAACTGTGAGTAACGCTGCTGTGAACATGGGTGTACAACTGTCTGAGTCATCACTTTCACTTTTTTGGGCATATACCCAGAAGTGGAAATAATACAGGTGTTAAAAAGAAATCATTTCGGCGGATAGTGAGGGTAAGGAAATCCTCAGTAAGGTTTTCCTTTTAATGAAAAGCAGCCCCCAAAAAGGACCTACTCAAGCCTGCCTATTTTCTTTTCTAACAAAGAGCAGCCGATAAAATCAAGCTGCAGACATAGAAAGGCAGGCCAGAAGCTCGCACAGCTGAATGCTGGCAGTTGTGCAGTAGGAAAGGGGCTACCTGGGAACTAGGCGTGTTCAAAATAGCAGCTCCATCTTCCTTTTTCCTTACCAACCACGTGTGCAGTAGTGAGCAGACAACATGGCTAGCCAGGCAAATAGCTCATTTGCATAATAAGATCAGGCTGGGGCAGCCAGCTTCCCTCAAGCCAATCTTTGGGCCCTATGTAAATCAGGCCCCACCTCCTCAAGCCTGTCTATAATACCTTGTGCACTCTGCCCTGCCGGAACTCCCACTCGGGTGCCCCTCTCACAGAAGAGAGAGCTGTTTTCCTTTCACTTTCTTTTGCCTGTTAAACCTCTGCTCCTAAACCCACTTCCAGTGTGTTTGCATACTCGATTTCCTTGGCATGAGAGAACGAATCTCAGGTATTTACCCCAGAGAACAATGTTGCTTCAAATTGCTGAGACATGTGGTAATTCTATGTTTAATTTTTTGAGGCACCACCATATTGTTGTCCACAGTGGCTGCAGCGTTTTACCTTCTGCCCATTCCCAATGCATCCAGCTTCTGGTTTCTCAATGTCCAGCACTTGTTATTTTCTATTTTTATTTTTTCCATTAATAGCCTTCCTAATGAGTGTGAAGTGATGTCTCCTTGCGGTTTTGATTTGCATGTTCCTAATGATGGATTCGTGATGCTGAGCATCTTTTCATGTGCTTATTGACCGTTTGTATACATATCATCTTTGGATAAATGCCTGTTCAAGTCCTTTGCTCATTTTTTATTTGGACTGATTTTTGTTGTTGTTGAGTTACAGGAGTTCTTATTCTCTAAAAAATTTTTCTTTCTTTTTTTTTTTTTTGTAAGAGAAGAGGTCTCATAGTATCACCTCAGCTGGAGTGCAGTGATGAGATCAGAACTTACTACAGCCTCCAAACTCCTGGGCTCAAGCGATTCTCCTTGCCTCAGCCTCCTAAGTAGCTGGGATTACAGGCATGCACTTTCACATCCAGCTAATTCTTTTTCTCTTCTTGTAGAGACAGAGTCCTGCTTTGTTTCCCAGGCTGGTCTTGAACTCCTTCCTTCAAGTAATCCTCCATCTCTGCCTCCCAAAGTGTTGGGATTACAAGCATGAGCCACCGTGTTTGGCCAGGAGTTCCTTATATATTCTGGATATCAGTCCCTTATCAGATACATGATTTGCAAATATTTTCTTTGATTCTCTATGGGTTGCCTCTTCACTCTGTTGATTGTGGTCCTTTGATGCATTTGAAACCCTCCTGTGCCCTCCCCTCCTGTATCCTGCCCCTGCTCTCAGGCTGCTCTGCACTTCACATGGGGTTCTCGGGTATAGGGGGTCCTCCTCAACCTTGTGTCCTGCTGCCTCCCTGGGTGAGCTCCACCCACTGAAGGGTGGGGAGTGACAGATGCTTCATCCTCTGTGATTTCTGCCCCGGGACCTCTTCTGACGAACGCAAATCCCATTATAAGAATTTGCTAACATGTTTTAAAAATATGCAAATGGATTGGGAGCTTATTTCAGAGACTTTTTTTTTTTTTAAGAAAAAGTAACCTATATATTTTTTAAATCCAGAGAATGTACAATTCCTCTGCCACGACATGAGGGAGAAAAGTCTGCAGACGGCTGATTGGTGACGACTGAACAAGATGGAAAGGCAAGTTGCTGTGCCCGAAGCCTTTGAAACGAGCCAGCAGGGCCCATGGAAGTTTCAAGGCACACACCTGCAGCCCTGCTTCCGGCTTGAGGAAGCCTTTAGCAGGTGACCCTGGGCCTCTACTGGGGGTGTCCCCAGAAGGTGAAGCATCCTCTGCAGAGGAGACGGCACATCCAGAGGCAGAAGATGGACAACCATCTGGGCTCCGTTTAAGTCTTGTGATTTGGGGTTGTAACTTACCCCCGGGATGCCTCAGTTTCCCACATGGAAGATCAAATCGATCATTGTTATAACATTTCACTTTTTTATTATGTGATGTAATTTACACAATACTTTCGTATACATTATCCAATTTAGCAAAATAATACAGGGCAATGCACTTTGAAGGGAATAAAATGCTTAACATATGTGAGGAATTCCTTTCTTTCTTTGAAAACTACTCTGGATGGCTCGGCTATTGTTTAGTTAAGAGAATTATACAGTTTCTGAGACATGGTTCCTTATCTTGTGTAGGCTGAAAGGCAATTAAACAATTATTCATGTCAGAATCTGAAGTAAATAAAAGGCTGCTTCAAAGAGTCCACTTAGTAAGTGAAAAGCAGTTGAGTAGAAACAGAGAGCAGTCTATAATTTCCTTCTGGAAGGAATATCCACTCCATATGGCCTGAAGCAAGAATTTCAAACTCCTCTGTGGGGAGAAGGAGACAGAAATAAAAACTTTTCAGTTTTTTTTACTCCAATGTGTCGCAGCCATTTTCTGAACAGCCTATGGAAGCCATCCGTTCCTCTAAACAGAAATAAGCCAAGACACAGAAAGAATGATTTGATTTCCGTGTGTAGGGATTGTTCAGTCATAAATCAGTGTCTTTTTCCAAGAGGAAGGTGCCAACAACAAAAGTTGGTCATAAAAAGGACATTAAACTTTAGTAGTCTCTTCACTGTTCCTCCCACATCGGTTGCCAACAGCAGAAATGAACTGTGAGACACAGTGAGATGAAGTTCCTGCCCCGCTACCGGGCAACAGGCAGCCCGGAGACTGGCTCCCTGGCTGAAGAAATAGAAAGTCAATATCAAACGCAGTGCATTGGCCAGGTGTGGTGGCTCACACCTGTAACCCAAGCACTTTGGAGGCTAAGGCGGGCGGATCACCTGAGGTCGGGAGTTCAAGACCAGCCTGACCAACATGGTGAAACCCCATCTTTATAGAAAAAAAATATATATATATATATATCAAACGCAGACGCCTCCACTCTTCACCATCGCCCATGTGAGACACCCACCACCAATGCCTTCCTCAGCCTTTTACTTCTCTTTCCAGTGAGTCAAGAAAAAACTTCTCCAGGCTTGCCCTGTAGAGATGAATGAGCCCATAATCCACTTACACGCGTGACCTTTACACAGCCTGGACCTTCATGGAGCAGCCAAACATGCAGTCCTACAAACAAAAGGAATTTCAAGATAACGCTGATCTTTCACTAACGATCCTAAAACCCAAAGGGGATCCATATACGTAGTCTGAAGCCTACTTCACGGAGGCATCCTCCCCTGTGTATTTCCAGCCCATCCCATAGTTTCCCACTCTACAGCTCCAAACTCAACTTGTCCCGTCACCAGCCCCCAGCCTTTCTCTCCCTCTCCTCCCTGCCTCCATTTTTTATTATTGCAGCGTGACCAAGTGTCTATGTAGCTGCAGCGAGGTTTCTTCTCTTTTGAAGCAGGGAATGGGGAGCGATTGGGTTTGGCTGTGAGAGAATGTGTTGGCAGGCTCAGTGGGCAGAGGCCGTGAACACCATCCCAGTAAGTACAAGGGACTGCAGGAGCGTAGAGTTCCTTTCCTTCCTGGCTGGAAACCCAGCTCCCCGCCCCCTCCCATCCATCAAGCTGGGAGCCGCGACAGTGTCAAAGCCTGAGCTCTGGCCGGGACTTCTGGGTGAAGTGGTCTCCTGGAGCAAAGCTTGGATTGGAAGATTTGGAGAATGTGAGAGAAGGTTCTCTTACAACAACCTCTTCCCCACTGAGGCTCCTTCCTAAGCTACCATTGATATCTGGTTTTGCCAGAGCAAAGAATGGGGGCATTGGACAGCTTCTGCCAACAATGAGTTTGTTCCAAGTTCGCTTCACAGTCATGGGTCCCTCAGAGTGTCACTGAGTCACAGAACTCATGGAACTCTGCCCATGTCATGAAGATAAACCACTGTGATCACTGCTAAAATCTTTCCTTGGGAAGATAAAGGGGCGAAATTGAACAGAAAGGGGGAAGAGGTGGGACTTTTTTTCACTAACCTTAACCTTTGTGCCAAGAACAGAGATCTCTGTTTGAAAGCATGTCTCAGATGACCATTTATTTGCTCTGCCTGGTAAACCTTGGTGTAATGCTTGGCTCTAAGCATTAGTCATTCCCTGCTGGGAAGGAGGTTAGAACTCCAGAAACAAGGCTATTGCAGAACTGGACTGTGTGGGTCACTAAACCACAGGGGAAAGGGTGGAGAAGCAGCTGGTGTTCTGCTTAAAGGTCACAAAGCATTATTTCTACTTTAATATCCAGAGTTCAAGCGGAAATAAACTGAGAAGGTTAAGATCTGAGTGAAAATTAACTGAAGGCAACTGTGCCATCTGGGCTCTGAGATGTGCTTGCTTGGGAGAGTGCAAACCACGCTGGCTATCTCTCCATGAGCAGAGCTGAACAGGAATAGGCATTAAGAAGGATAAACATAAAGAAAAATGGCTAATTATTGACAGAGAATGCCAAGAAAAGTTGGCGGAATTCTTTTCTTTGGCAACCCTGGGAATAGGACAGCAACAATTAGGTACAGAGGAACCTGGAAGCAAACAAACTTCTTTCCCTGGGACAGTGACTCCGTGCTATGTGTAACCCTGAGATCTTTAGGCTACTACAGTCTGGGTGAAAACTCAGACTGGCTAATGAAATCTCACTGGTTCTGAGCCGCCTTCCAGAAGAACTGTGGGTACTTTCAGCCTCTTTTCTCCCTTCAGGGTCTCAAAGAGCTCGTGTTCTGTTCTTGGTGATTACTACAGATTTCTTGGCTCTTCCCAGTCTGCCAGTCAGCGGCCTTAATTTGCCCTTCTGTTGCTAATCAGCACTCTTGCCTGGGCATCCACTGGATCATTCTTGCAGCTGTAGATGTTGGCCTTTCTGCATTGGATGCTCGCAGAGAGGGGAAGGCGCTCTCCTCATCGCCGTTTCTAATGAAAAATGAGAGCCTTGCATTCTCTCTCTCTTGCTGAGCTTCTCCTGGTGGAGCTAGCCATGAGGTTCCTAATGGTTGGAGGAAATCTGAGGATACCTTCCCCGGAATACCCACCACACCTCTCTCAATAATCAACTCATGTTCCAGGACAGATGCTGTGAACAACAGTAAATGTAGAGCAGGTACTTTTTAGGGACTATAAACTACGCTCAGTGCTTTACACAGATGATCTCATTTCATCTTTACCATAACCTCATGAGGTAGGTACGATTAAGGTCCCTATTCTACGGATGTGCAGAGAACCAGCACCTCAACTCTCTGATCTCAAGTTGAGAGGTTGGGGTTGCCCTGGTTGGCTCTTCAAGTCAAGAGGACTTTTCATTCTGTCCCATCGAGTGTCCTTTGGGTCATCAAGGCATTAGCTGTCCAATGGATATCGCTGGTGTGCCTGATGTAGGTCCCATTAGGCTTCCCTCCATTACATATGCAGATAGCCCTTGGTTTTCTTTTGTTTTCAATACAATTCAGATATGTGAATACAGGCCCAAAAAATAGGGAAATGAAGTCTGAACAATAAAAACAGCTAAGATATTGACTATTTAATTTTGCCAGGCACTGTTTGCCAAGCACTGTTCTGTGAGGACAGTGCCTGGCAACATTAAATACTCAGTATCTTAGGAGGTAGGTACTATTACTACCCCCATTTTACAGACACCAAGAGGTTAAGTAACTTGCACAAGATTGCACAGCTCTTAATTGGAGAAGCTGGCACTCAAATCCAGCGGTAGCATAGGGCTGTTCCTTGCCAAATACAAGAAGGCTTTCTACCTTCTTGAATGTTTATTTCCTATCACATTTTCAGAAACAAATCACCAAAAATATCAGAATTAAAAGGCATGGGGGGAAATGCCAGATATAGGTGAGAGGGAGGAAGGCAGCAAATCACACTGCCACGTGTGCACCTATGCAACAATCTTGCATGTTCTTCACATGTACCCCAACACCTAAAATGCAATTAAAAAAAAAAGACACATAAGAAGTAGCTAAGACAAGGGGCTCATGCTCAATGTACAGAGTTTCAGCTTTGTGGTTAGTTCCTTCTCTGAGTTCAGTAATGAAAATAATGCTACACATAAAAATATAACAAAACAGAGGTGTGTGCCCTAAGGAGGACACAAATACAGCCCTGTGGAAGCTAAGGCGATGGAAGAGACACGGCCGAGTTAGGTCCCAGTGAATCACTGCGATCTCCACCAACAGAGATGGGAAACACAGACAGAAGCACTCTAAGCAGAAAAAGAACTTCATAGTGGAAAAGTGTCCTGGGTCCAGATATAGTGAACTACTGAGATCTGATAGATCAAGGAGGAAGTCATGGATGATTCCAGGATGAAAAAAAAAAATGCATAGATTCATCAGAATAATTAGCAGGTGAAATTTAACAGTATTTTCAACATACACAAGGTCTTCAAAAACACTTGGGAGTGGGTGCATGGGACAGAAGAGTCTCATGTATATGGATGTCCAGGTTGACACCAGATGTCCCGGCAACACATCTGGTTAGCAACCCTGACCATTCTCAAGAAGGTCCTTGCATGGATAATAAATTATATGGCCACTCTGTATCTGGAAAATTGAAAGATAGGGCCCCATACTTAGGTGTATTAAAGGTACTTAAGAAGTCATGTTATGGCCGGGAGTGGTGGCTGACACTTGGAATCCTAACACTGTGGGAGGCTGAGACAGGAGGATCGCTTGAGCCCAGGAATTCCAGAATAATCTGGGCAACATGGCCAAACACTATCTCTACAAAAACAAAAAAACAAAACAAAATTAGCTGGGTGTGGTGGTGCATAACTGTAGTCCTAGCTACTCAGGAGGCTGAAGTGGGAGTATCACTTCAGCCCAAGAGGTTGAGGCTAGAGTGAGCCGTGCCAGAACCTGTCTCAAAAACAAACCAACCAACCCACAAAGAAGTCAGGTTTTAAAAGCCTGCATCTCAATGCCTACGTAAGCTTTATAAAGAATGCAGGTTCTTCTACACGTGAATACAATTACAGCCATAGTTGGTTTGGGAAGCCAGGGTCAGTTCTTCCCCACAACACTATTTGGTGTGGGACGTTTTGCACAAGGTAACCCAACCAGTATCTGCCACAGAGATATGCAGGAAGATCCAGCCCTTTGGTGGACAATAGTTCCCATCTATCTGCAAAGTATAGTGAAGAAAAAATCTGGTTAAAACACACACTGACATAAACTGATAAAGCTAATTTTTATCCAAGGCCACTTTTGGATTTCAAACAACTGAAGTCAGAGAAGCTAATTAAAAACACATAGAGTTGTCCACGAGTTTAAAAATAAAACACACATTTCTTTGAAACAATGAGACTTACTAACTCTGTGGTAGACTAGTTGGCTCGTCTTTTGCAGAGGAGCCAACCGATTTGTATCTGAGATAAAATACATTCAGGAAAGAAGGAAAATTGCAAAGTGATCCCAGAACAGAGAAAGCAACAAGGAGGAGGCAGTTCTAACTGTCCTTTCAACTTTGAGGTGCAATCTGTCTACAGGGCTCCCTTGGGGGAAGCACAAGCTCTTTCTTTTAGTGAAGTCTGATTTCGTTGATTGATGCTGTGCTGTTGCTGGATTGTATTACATGTGAAGTTGAAAGGCTTGATGTTAATGCATCTTAAACTTCAAGACTTGGAATGCATGCTCCCATTTAAACTTGACTGTTCTGGGCAACGTGTTTTGATTGGCTGGATGTCTAGCTTGTGCATTTCTGCCATTTCCTGATGTGCGTGGTATGCTTTGAGCATTGCAGACAGGAAACTGACTTTTTCTCTGGCTTTCTTCTGATTTTTCTGTTTCTTGTTTATTGGAAAAATGAATAAACAATGATAAAAATAATAAAGTGTCACCCCAAAAGCCTTATCTTTAAAATAATGTGTAATGGCAACATTAAAAATAAAGCAACTTGAATTAATTTCCAATATGAATAAGAAACAAAGAATCTGCACCTTCTCTGATCTGGGATTCCAGATTCCAAACATTTCATAAATAAAATATGACCAGCTGCATGAATTGCAAGGTACATACCATGTGAGTTACATACATAGAGAGAGGTTGTTTTTAAAATTCCCTGCTGGCAAAGTCAGACTTATGCTCATTGCCACTTTTAACCCTGTAAGATAAAACCATTCCAGAATGAAGTTGGAGATCCATCATAGCACATTTTAACCCATTTGTGCCTGAGGTTGCAATTTTTTGAGTGTGAATAATCAGATCTTGGCGATGACCTGGAGCAGTAGGATATAAATAACTCCCACATGCTAGGTGTTCCAATAATGGAACACTAGGCATAAGTAGGTTTTAATATAAATGCTTAAAATTTGTACTCCAGAGTAGGGTAAACTTGATTATATTCATTTACTCTGTATTAGGGACCTCACACCCAGCTATATGTGTGTGTGTATATGTGTGTGTGTGTGTGTGTGTGTGTGTGTGTGTATTTTTTTGAGACAGAGTTTCACTCTTGTTGTTCAGGCTGAAGTGCAATGGTGCGATCTCAGCTTACCACAACCTCCGCCCCTCAGGTTCAAGTGATTCCCCTGCCTCAGCCTCCCAAGTAGCTGGGATCACAGGCATGCACCACGATGCCCGGCTAATTCTGAATTATTAGTAGAGACAAGGTTTCTCCATGTTGGTCAGGCTGGTCTCGAACTCCTGACCTCATGTGATCTGCCTGCCACAGCCTCCCAAAGTGCTGGGATTACAGGCGTGAGTCACTGTGCCCGGCCTTCAGCTATATTTTTCAAGGAAGAAAAAGCATGTCGCTTCCTTTGTATGCATATCATCTAAATGAACACTTGGAAGTCAGTATCAGGTGTCAATGAAATGCCACATGATGGAAATAAAATCATCTACATATAAATATGTAGTTATATTCCTGTAAATACTTATCTTTGTATCCTCATAAATATTATTAAATACATAAGTGAAAGGTTATCTCATAAATAAAATCTGATTTTTTTATAAAAGACCTTCAAACATATTGCCTTATGCGTATGTGATTTCTGCATTTCACACATGATAAGTTGATAGCATAGAATACTCTAACAGAAATCCCTAAGCGTCGCAAGAAACTATTTACCCTAATTAGCCCAGTGGCTATTTTCATAGTCAAGGAGTGCCAAAGACACTAATTTTATTCCAAACACATATCACCCTTTATTCAGACCTGGGGATGGAACAGATAGGGTGCCTGGGTCCAAGTTTAAATCTAAACCATCAGAAACAAACACATGAGTGACTGCTGAAGTCTGCGTGCAGGCACTATGAGATGCTGGAGATACAAATGAGCAATACTGGGGTGGGTTAAATGGTGGCCCCTGAAAAGTATGCCCAAAACCTGATCCCTGGAATCTGCGAATGTGACCTTCTTTGGAAAAGGTCTTTGTGGATATAAGTAAGCTAAGGATTTTTAGATGAAATCATCCTAAATGGGCCAGGTGAACCCTAAACGCAGTGACTAACATTCTATGAGACAAACGGAGGAGACAGACACAGGGAGGAGGCGAAGGCCTGAGAGGATGGAGGCAGGTGATGCGGCCGCAGCCACCAAATAACTAGAGCCACGCAGGGGGAAGAGGCCAGGAAGGGGCCCTGCTAGAACCTTCAGAGGAACACCAGCCAACACTTTTATTTCAAACATCTGGCCCCCATAACTGTGGGAGAATACATTTTGGTTGTTTTAAGTCACCAAGTTTGTGGCCCTTTGTGACAGGAGCCCTTGGAAACTGACACAAATAGCATCCCGATATTCAGGAGCTGAAGGACAATATGCAGAGGAGGACGGGTTGGAGATAAGTTACTTATCTGAAACTCACACCTGTCATCCCAGCACCTTGGGAGGCCAAGGCAAGCGGACTGCTTGAATCCAGGAGTCCAAGATCAGCCTGGGCAACACAGTAAGACCTTGTCCCTACAAAAAATAAAAACAATAAAATTAGCCTAGCACGGTGACATGAGCCTATATTCCCAGATACTCAGGAGGCTGAGGTGGGAGGATCACTGGGGCCCAGGGATTGAGTCTGCAGTGGGCTGTGATGGCACCGCTGCACTCCAGCCTGGGCAACAGAGCAAAAGTGACTTCACTTCAAGCAAAAAATAGGCAGAAAAATTTGTGTGAATTTTTGAAAATCTGATTTAGATTAGGACTCCCACACATATCTTTTTCCGAGGCCACTCCGTTTTGGATCTCCAACTCCAGGTGCTGGACTCCTGGGCTCGCTAGGATTTGAAATTGGGCCTTGATATTCTGTTTTTCTAATTAGAGCTTTTTGAGAGGTCTTGAAGAACAGGCTTGAGTAGAAAGTCATATTTTTTACATGCTTATGTGTTTACAGCACATGTGGGCCATGTGCTTTGAAAACCACTGTGCGTGTAGTGGCAGCCTCCGCGTGGCCTGGGACACACCCACAGTGAGGCTTCTGCTGTGACTGAGCGTATCGGGCTCAGTAGTGAGTCAGGCTGGACTGACATCCACAGCAGGGGCTGAGAAAGTTCTCGAGAGGAAAATTCCTGTGAGGAAGGATTCTCTCCTGAAGGCCCAGAAACTCCTGAGCTTGTCTGTGAAATGCTACCTACACGTTCACTTTTCTGAGAGAATTTCTGTGGCTTTTATCATCTTTGAAAAAGCCTTCACGGCTTAAGAAACCATGTTCTAAGAACCCACAGTGAGATTCGGTGAGCTTGACCTGTTAGAAAAATCTCAGCTGTCAGAGTAAAATAGGGTTTCAAATACAAAGATGTGGCTTTTACCGGACATGTTCCTGGAGCTATCCCCTGGGGGCAAGGCTGGGGGTGAGGGAGGATAGCACAGACTGGAGGCAAAAATTGGATGGCTGGTCAATGAGGGCCCAAGCAGCCATGTTGTGCGGTCCCGTACAGAAACGAACACAGCAGAGAGAGCTGTTCACCTCCCCCAAGTCCCGGGCAAGGCTTTGGCACTCTAAGCCTGCAATGGCCACCAGCAGAGATCAGTTGCACCCACCAGAGCGGAGCACATGTGAGATGCCCCCGAGATCCCCAGAAATCTGGGGGCAGAAGTTCAGGAAGCTGCATGTCCTGCTTCAGCCTGAGGGGATAACAGAGTCAGCAGAATTCAAGTTTTCAATGTTACTGAAAACTCATCATCACCCTCTGACGTGGGAACTTTGGGGCCACACACCATTATGAAATTTGACACAGGAGTTATATCCCCAAAAGATTATGTATGTTCATCAAATCACATTAAATTGGTTTCAGATTTTTATATTTAGTGCCATGTGGGAAAATCCCATAGATTCCTGTAGATTTAGCTACATTTTCCTGTAGCTAAAATGCTAAAATGAGCACGTTTAGTGCTCATTCCCTAACAAACCCCAGATACTACGCTTTTCTGGAGCATTACCGAATGAAGGAGAGGTCTGTGCGTATGAAGAACATTGGGGATTAAAGGAATATGCACAGTTTTGCTGACCATGACTGGGTAACATTTTCAGACTCCTGGTAGACCTCCACGGGGCAGTGGTAGGCTAGAGAGGCCTGCCTTCCTCTGGGCTTGGTGCTGCAGGCATCTCTGCTTCAGACTACAACCATTTACCCAGAGCCTTTTCATCTTTTCACTGAGGAAAACAAGAAAACCAGATCTCTTCTTAAAACACTTGCAGGAAAAGAAAAAACAAAAGCAAATGCTCAGTTTTTGTTGTGTTTTGTTGTTTTATATGGTCTCCATAGAAAGTAAGAATAGATTATATATTTATCTAGAATGGGCTTCAAATAAAATGGGGAAAAAAGGCTTAGGGAGTTCTTATTTTGTGATTTGTTTAAAAAACAAAAAAGCTCAAGCCTCAGGCTCAGTCTCTATTGAAAAAAAAAGAAAAAAAAAAATCAGAAGAGAGGAACTTGTTGGAAATGGAGTGAATGCTGGCTTCCCCCGGCCCACTCAACCCGTCACCATGGAGACTCCTGAAGGTTCCAGGAATGACTCACGGGATTCGCTGGTGAAGCCTTTGAAATGGAAGCAGCCCCGGAGCACAAAGACCAACTTAGTCTGCAGCCCTTGAAGACTGTGCCTTTGCCTCCTGACTGACAGCCTGGGATGTGGATGGCAGGCTACAGAGAAGGTGCCCTTCCCTTCTTCCAGGTCCTCATTACTTGGGGGCATTTTGCTCAGGAGAGCAAAGGTCAAAAAATGTTTTTGCCTCGGATTGGGCTCTTGCCCCACTATTGGAGAAATATTGATGTGAAGCCCCACAACGCCCACCAGAGTGTGAATGCTTAAAAGGGGAGGCAGGCCAGGGGCCCTTGGGATTAGAGAGAGTGTGGTTTTCAGAAGCACTGGGCTGGAAAAAGGTGTGTGGGAGCTACGGGCCAAGTTTTTTCTTGGACAGCTGAAATGTATTCCCCTGGCTGTCCCTCTGGCTACATAAAACTGGCTCATGGTACGTTCCTTCAAAACTCAGAGTGCAGGCTGAGTATACCCTGTATACCCTGGCTTTGCGCTTCATCTCTGCTGTAGCAAGTAAGGCTCTAAATTCAGCGAGCCACAAGAAGACTCCTCAAAGAAAAGAGTCATTCTCTGCCCAGAGTTTTATCTGCTAAATATCTGTAAATCATAATTGGCAATTTGTGGGTATAGGGAGAGCACTCTGCCTTGGGCTGCAGTGAGCTCCTGCCCCTGAGAGTTCACACCGAACGAACATGGGCATGGCCAGTGCCCTCCTAAAGAAGCCTCCTTGCTGAATATCTGAGGTGCTTCTTTCCCGAGGGCCTCAACGGTGCAGCAGGGCTTCTTGCAGGGACTCCACACAGATGTCAAAGTTTCTGGGCATGGCAGGCACTCTGGGGGCCATGCCAGCACCCCAAGTGCCAGCTGTCATTGCTAACCCAGAGCACCTGATGTCCTCCCAGTCTGGAAGCTCGGCTCAGGCTCAGATGTAGGGTCAGGTTGGGCTGCCTACCTACTCACAGAGCCCTGACTCCACCTAACAGAGACCCTGACTCACCCCGCACAGCCAAAACCTAAGGAGGAAAAGAAACTTCTCTGGTGGAGCCCAGTCCTTGTCTCAGACTCAACGGCACTGAGTCTAAAACTCAAGGGAGTTTGCCAGGCTTGCCTCCATAACGCTTTTCTAAAACAGAAGCTCATCAGAATTCCCTCCTCCAAAAATTATAGAAAGTACCCTTCTTTCCCTCCAAGGGGAGAACCACCGTGAAGATGCGTATTCTCTCCTTCCCTGCCCTAAATATACATCCTGGTGACTGCAGACCTGCTTAACCATGAAAACAAATAAGAAATCAAGGTCTGAGCAAAGCTGCAGTCGCCTCCTCTCAACTATTTATTCTGATTTCTCGACAAGTGAGTTAATTGGATGGGCCCTGTGACAGACATTCCATACTAAAATTCATAGCTTTCTGCCAAAACAACATATTGTGCGCTGCTATATTTTCCTCGTTGGAACTTGGCGCTGACGTGGGTCCCGAGCAGTTTCATGCGGGAGCCGGAGACTGCAGGCGCTGAAACAAAGGCGGCACCCCCTGAGGCTCCCAGACGGCCTGTCCCCCGTCCTCTGCCGCAGCACCTGTTCCTTGGCTTTTTTATTGTTACTTGGGCTTTGCAAGGTTCAAGTTCAAAGGGAGCCCCAGGAGTGAAGAAACAGATGCCGGGTTTGAGGCCACACCAGCTGGGGCCTCCCTGCAGCCTGGGAAGGGTTTGGGCTGTCTGGCGGCCTTGGTGGGCCCAGCTGTCCGGCGCAGGCAGGTCCCCCCTGTGCAGCTCTGTCCCGTGCCCCAGGCCCTATGCCCAGGCCCCTGCAGGGAGGCCAGGTTGGTCCCCTCACCCCAAGGAAAGGACGGGGCGGGTGCAGGTTCAGGGCCGCAGGGCACAGGCTTGCCCGCCTTCCGCGGCCGCACTGCTGCCACCATCACTGTTTTGCAGGTTCCTTTCCCTTTCAGCAACGTTCAGCAGCTGCCTCCTCTGACGCAGGGATGTTCCCCTCTGAAATAGTGCTCTCTTCATTTTCCAGGAATTTCCGCCCGTCTCGGCATCCCTCCATCCATCTGCCAGGGCCCAGCATGCACCATCCCTCGGCGTCCTAGGCCTTTTCTCCTGAGATTCAAGAGCACCGTGCTGACAGGCCCAGGTCCCCGCCATCCTCTCAGGACGGGGGTCGGCTTCCGCACCTTCTCCACTCTGTAGCCATGCTGTGGGCGTTAAACAGGTAGAGAGAGAGGTTGGCCTTTTCTCCCCACATCACTTCCCAGAATGCCCAGTACCAGTCAGCAAGCAGGCACCAGCCCCTAGTGCAGCTTCAGTACCCCACAACCATAGCCCTGCCAGAGCCACGGACTCCCTCCAGTGAGCTTCAGATAAGAAGCTCAGTGCCCCTGACTGCACCCAACAGAACCCCTGACCCCACCCACAAAGTTCTGACTCCACCCACAGAGCCCTGACTCCACCAAGTTCTGACTCCACTCACAGAGCCCTGACTCCACCCACAGAGCCCTGACTCCACCCAACAGAACCCCTGACCCCACCCACAAAGTTCTGGCTCCACTCACAGAGCCCTGACTCCACCCACAGAGCCCTGACTCCACCCACAGAGCCCTGACTCCACCCACAAAGTTCTGACTCCACCCACAGAGCCCTGACTCCACCCATAGAAGAGCCCTGACTCCATCCACAGGGCCCCTGACTCCACCCACAGAGCTCCTGACTCCACCCCACAGACACCCCACAAAACCTCTGACTTCGACCCCGCAGTGGCCCCTGAAGCTCAATCCCGTGTGGGCCAAGGAGTTATATGAGCTCCTTACCCCCGTGCTGTCACTGTTTCCTTGCTCCCAAATGGCTTCCCTTAGATGACCTCACGTAGCATGCGTCACAAACTGAAGGAGCAGAGTAGCATCCTCTCCATTCCAGAGGTAACTGCAATGGAATGCCATGATTTGCTTACAGTTTCACGGCAGCTCCACACAGGGCCCTGGGCTCAGATTTCATGTTCTTTCCAACCTTTCAGGCTCCCAGAGAAATTAAAACCAGCCTGGAAAGTGTCTGCCTCTGGCTGGGGACATTCAAATGTGCCTATCACCGAAAGGGAAGAGGTAGGAGGAAACAAGCTTCTAGAACAACAGGAGCTGAAGAATGGAACCCAATAATAAAGGAAATTTTTAAAAAGAAAATTGACACAAGAGAAGAAAGTCCCTATTTAAAAGAAAATATTTGCTCCATCAGAGCAAAATGCCTTGACATTTCTGCCTGAAACCATCTATATTTCTCAACAGGGGTTGCTCCACCCCTCAGAACCTTGACTCCACCCCGCAGAACCTTGGTCTCCAGCCCAGCCGTGACCTGGATGCCCCTCCCCAGCCTCTGGCCAGCCTAGATTCATTCCTTCCTGCAAAACCAGCTCAAGTACATCTTCACCACAGCCCGTGGGGCATCTTGCTTGCCTGCCTCCCTCCGTGTCTCCTCGCTGAAGTCCCCCTGGCATGTCCACACTATTTGGGGCTGCTTTAACTGGTCCTCGTTGGTATTTTGTCTTGAGAAAGTCCTTTGGTTGCTGCGTGTATTTCCGTTTTGGCCCCTGCATCAGATTGTAAAGCCGTTCAAGATGGAAACGTACCGTCTATTTCTCTTGTTGGCTTCCGTGAAGCTCCTTTCTGCAGGTCTTCCTCTGACCTCTCAGGATGCACAATCTCAGTCTTTCCTGGCTTGCCGCAGCATTTAACGCCCAGTTGGGAGTCTTGGTCCTCTTAGCATTTCTTCTCCTCTCAAGCTACACACTCTCCAGGGATCCTCACGCATGCACAGTTGCCGCTGCTGCTTACAGCTGAGACTGTTTCCAGCCAAGTATTCAAAGCCACTTCTCAACTTCCAACTGGGCCTTTCCTCCTGAAAAGTTCTGAGACGACTTCAACTCAGTACAGTATGTCCTGAACTGAAGAAATCACCTGTCTCCCAGGCCAGTTCTTCCACCGGTATCATCTGTCTTGAATAATGCTCCCCCGTCCACCCAGTCACCCAGAAACCGGGGATCATCCTAGACTCCCCTCCTCATCATTATCACCGAGGGGATATCCCTCATCATTATTATTGCAGCTCCTCTGAGGGCCAGGGCCTGAGCCACGCTTTTGACTTAGAGCTTTCCATTTACTTCTCTCCACAATGCTATGGAGAAAGCACTCTTTTACCTCTGTCTTAAAAATGAAGACACCCAGGCTGGGCACAATGGCTCACACCTGTAATCTCAGCATCTTGGGAGACTGAGGCAGGCAGATCATTTGAGGTTAGGAGTTTGAGACCAGCCTGGCCAACATGGTGAAACCCCATCTCTACCAAAAATACAAAAATTAGCTGGGCATGATGGTGCATACCTGTAATCCCAGCTACTCGGGAGGCTGAAGGAGGACGATCGCCTGGACCCAGGAGGCAAAGGTTTCAGGAAGCAGAGATCACACTACTGCACTCCAATCTGGGCAACAGAGTGAGACCCTGCCCCTGCACCCCTCCCACAAAGACACCCAGGCTGGGCACAGTGACTCACACCTACAATCCCAGCACTTCGGGAGGCCAAGGGGAGAGGATCGCTTGAGCCCAGGAGTTCAAGACCAGCCTGGGCTACATGGCCTAAAACATTCTAAAATTAGCCAGGCATGGTGGCATGCATCTGTAGTCCCAGCTACTTGTGAGGCTGAGGTGTGAGGATCACTTGAGCCCAAGAGCTCAAGACTGCAGTGAGCTGTGACCACAGCACTGCACTCCAGCCTGAGTGACAGAAAGAGATCCTGTCTTAGAAAAAAAAAAAAAAAAATGAAATGAGGATGCCCAGGTTTAGAAAGGGTAAGAAATTTGCCCAAAGTCACACACAGAGTAAGTGGTGGTGTTGAGATTCACAGCCAAATGAGCTGACGCCAGAGGACGCAAACATCTTCCTGCAGTCAGCCAGTGACCACTCTTCACAGTACAGGTCCCACGAGTTAGAGAAAATCCATTTTATAAAGGAGAACACTGAGGTTCAAAGCAGGAGGTGGCCTGACCTAGGCCAACCAGAGCTATGACTGTTCTCATTCCTCTATAACACAGCTACCTTTGAGAGAACAGAGCTCCAGAGCATTTAACAGATTTCCTTCTGCTCAGTGCCAGTTGAGTTAAAATTCCCATATGAGTTGTGATTATCATTTCCGTTGATTCATTTCCATTGATTGAGAATAAAAATAAGTGGTTTGTGTTGTAGCATGAAAGATCTAAATTAGAAATTTAAAAAAAAAAAACCTTCTAGATCTGGAGAGCGGATAGATTTTTCATTTCCTTGCTAAGAGAGTCTATGCAAGCTCTCTCTGGAAATCCTTTGAAATGGCTTAGAGACCTGGTATAGCTAGAATGAGTCTGGAGAAATCCAACATGAAGGTAGCCCAATACAGCTAGTGCTCAACTTACGACCATGATTGGTTCCGACAGACCGGTCGTAACACAATTTGGTCGTAAGTTGAGTAGGCTATATGAACGCGGAGATGGTAGTGCTGCCGGAAGCTGGTCCGCACTGTCGTACGCCCAGCTGGGCAATGTTTGCGCTGCCAGACGCGGAGCAGTCGTGGCTAGCGATTGTGGTCGTAAAGTCGAATGGTCGTAAGTTGCATAGGTCGTAAGTCAATCGATACCTGTACTAGGTCACAGACAGGTTAGATGCTTTGGGGTTTGTAGACATGTTGGATTTGGCACACCTGATGTTTTACATGAAAAACCCGATTTCTGGCGTCTGTTGAAAAACCAGTTGATATGACAACCCAAGCCTTTCTGCCCCAGTTGGCAGCAGTCTGTGCTGGAGTAGGGTCAGCCTGCCTCCTTGGACAGGGCCGGCACACACCACTTGGCCTCAGCCCCTCCGGCCAGCTTAGCTACTGATGTTGCCTTCCCGGGCTCTTTAGGTATATGAATTAGTGACCTCAGATGACATTGGTAGGGTCAACCTTTCAAATGTGCACCTTTCCACTTAGCCAAAATCTGAGCTATGCCAGACATTTTGTTAGATAGCCTCTGAGCATGGAATATAAGCTGAATTGCTCTTGCAGTGAAAGGACTGATTCCCACACTCCTATTTTATCCCTACATGAAAACATGGCAAAATCAAGTTTCCTTCTTGCTTACCTTCTAGGAAAATCAGAAGTATTCACCAGGTGTTGAAATAGAAACTAGTTTCTTAGAATTGCCAGCTTTGCTACCCTGAGTCACATGTTGATTTCTACCTAATGAAAAATCCAGTTCAGGCTGAGTCTGACAGTTACAGCCCGATTCGCTATTTACTCTGGTGCTAATCACAATCATGTTTACAGGAAAATGCCCTCATCTGCTTCCAGCAGCTCCAGCCACTCAGCCATGTGAGCGCTGTCTTCAAAGTCAATTGCCTGTCATTTTGCTGATTTACGTTGAGCAACTGCAAGGACCCCTCGAGGTATTTGTAGCTAGCTTGATGATTCCCAGCTTATAAAGTGGCAGTGGGCAGAGTATTTCAGTTCAAATTCCCATCAAGACAGAATTTAAATCCCCAGCCCTGCTGCTCATATTTGCAATGTGAGCACTTTAGATAAGCAGAAACCATCAAACCCTAAGTGCTGGGGGAAATACAACCTGGATTTCTTCAAATGGAGCCTGAGCCCAAATCTTCTTTCAGACCTTGGATAGGAAAGTGATTGTAACAGTTTTTAAAAGAGTGATCACGCATGCTTTTTCCCAAGAAATATTAAGGACTGAGGCAAGACGGGAACTATCAGGTAAGATTGGAGAAGCCAGGAAACAAATTTCCCTCGCCGCCTGCCTGGATTCTTACATTTCAACCAGCAAAATCTAATTTCTTTGGAATTACTTGCCCTCTAACAGAGGTTTTCTTTTTAAAATGAAAATATTGCCGAAAAGAGAGGCTTGTTAAATTACTAACCCATTAGCTTCTGGTTTAGCTTCGATTTTAGAGAAGGCTGATTCCTTCTAAACCCCTCCCCTCCGCACTGAAAGTACTGGTCTCAGTGCACTGGCCCTCGCTGCCGAGATTCAGGGAGGTTGGATGGCAGATAGAGTCACCCACGCCCTGTGGGATGGGGGTCCCTTCCATGCACTCTCCCGGCAAGTCCTGAGCCACCAAAGGTGTAGTGGATGTATTTTTCAGGTTCTCCCTTACAGTCCTTTGAAGTCAAACACAAGATGTAAGGATTGCTCACAGCTTACATTTTCTGTTTGTTTCTTGTTCACTCAGCATCTCAGGTATTTAATAACATACTCAATTTAGGGCTCAGAGAAGCTGTTTAGAGGTCAGGTCACAAAACGGAGGTACAATGACTTCCCCAAAGTCACAAAGCCCAAGGATCATTAAGAGCCCAGACACGTGAGATGCTGAGTAATCTGAACTGAGGCCGACTCCAAAAAAGAGCTCCATTGACTCATCTTTCGGTCATCTCGCTCCAGCCCTCACTTAGAGAAAGTGCATATTTCTTCCATTTAGAAAAGAGGTTGCTCATGCTTTCCATGTTATTACATTTCTTTATTCCTCTCTTTATATTCCAGCTGCCTTTCTTCCTGTTTTTCTCACCTGCCCTATTTAGCCATCTCCAAGCTAGCCCCCTTGCCTCCGTGCCACGGAGCATGCTTTTCTGTGACTTAGCCTCATGATTCTAGGCCAGCTTTTGCACCCGCTGCCCACTCCATCCTTTGGCTTATAAAACTGGGTTTCCTGTTCCCTCTCTGTGTGCTGTTATGCTTCAGAGGTGCCGCTGGGTGGCAGTGTCTCAGAGCAGTCCTGAGCCCTGCAATGTGGCTTTGGGCTGGGCTGCTGGTTGCATGTCGGTTACAGCACAAACAGGCCTGTGTGAACAGGCAGAGCAAAGAGAGAGCTGCAGTGGTGCTCTGGAAAGGATGAGTATTAGATATTAAGGAAGCGAGGGACAGAGGTCTGCGTACTGTGTCCTTTCTGAGCTTGCACTAGCCACAAAGCTGACATCTGCTGTCATTCTAACAAAGGAATCTCAAATCCTAAGGCTATTTGGGAGGTGTCCTTGAAAAGAATGACTATAACCCTTTGCCCTCCCTGTTTTGATTTTTCAACCAGCCATTGGGCCCTGATTCATCCATAAAAACAACAACCAAAAAAAAAAAAAAGAAAGAAAGGCAATCCCCATGAGCATTGTGTGTTTGCTGGACAGGATAGTAATGGCCTAATCCTTCTAATGGCTTTGGTCACTGCAGGATATTAGCTATTAGAAGGGTTTGTTTAAAAGGGGGCGGTGGGGGAAGGTAGGGCCATCTGCTGATTATAGCATGCATGAGGAATGAAGGGAACATTTAAAGAGACACCATCCATTGATTCAGACACAAATAATTAGTTTGTAGTTGAAAAGGCATATTTAGGGCTGGAATGCTAGTGTCTGAATTATTTGCTTAAAGTGCAAATGTGATGTCTCAGACTGGAGATGATCCAAGGAAGTATTTGATCCCCCATCTCATGCTTTTTGTAAAGAACTTCTCCGGGGACTAAAAGGAATGTGGCCTGAAGTGCATCAACATTGACATCATGGGTTGGAGTCTGTGGAAGTCAAACCAAATGTTTTTATTATAAACAGGTCAGCCCTGGACCAAACTGTGAAGTACGCGTTTGATTTCCATGCGCCCCACCCCCAGCCCCAGCCCCAGCCTCAGGCTCCGCACAGAAAATAGTTCCCAACATCCCACCAGGTGGTCCAGCCCCCTCCTGGCTGTTCCCCCATTCCTTTCAATGGCACTTCACCTTCCCTTCCAGGCCTGACAGCAAACTAAAGCAAAGGAAATCTTCCCAAAAATCGCGACAGATTAAGAAATGAATGTACGCTCTCCATTCAGCACAGTTGGGGGCAAGCCAATCTCACTTCCCAAATGGGAGAAACCTAGACTAAAGGTGAGCAGAGAACTTGGCTTCCCCTCTAGCCAGGCCCTGGGTCCATAGGCTACATCTGTTCTGGCAACTGGGAATTTTATACAGCAATTCAGTGAGAAGGAAAGATATAGGGGATATATTTGGTATCAAATGCATCCTGTCATCCCACAAAATCAAAACTTTGGTTCCTGAACCAAGAAAACATAAAGCTGTAGGGAAAGACAGTTCCCGAATATTGAGGAGTGAGTACTGAATAATGTAAGATGGCATATGCTGCCCGTCCGTGTCCCTGGTGGTAGGCAATGCAGGTGTGGAGAGATGGGCACAGAGAAGCCACCTGGGGAAGCAGAGCCGTGGAAGCCACCACAGGAGAGATGAAACACAAGTCAAGTCTTGAAGGAAGAATGGGCTCTGCTGACAGAGGAAAGGAGGGAGAGTTTTCCTTGAAGACTTTATATTAGCAAGATACAGAGAACAGGAACACATAAGAATGAAAAGATAGCTCACGTGGTTGAGGCGGAGAGTCCGAGAAGCATCGTAGAAGAAAAGGTAGCAGTAGATCCGGGTGAGATGGGGAATCCCTGAAGTGAGCTTTTTTAAGATTGCGAGGAACAGAGACACTGGATGTACTTTAAGTGAAGGGGATGGACTCTGAGATGTAGGGATGAGGCAGGAAGAGCTCACAGCCCTGCCTCTGAAAAAACAGGGGCAGCCACATTGTCACACGCCAGAGAGATGGGAACGCAGTGTAGGGACTATTTTACAACTTTAAGAATTAATTAAAAATTTGAGGTATCGTAAGGCAAACAGATCAAAGACAATTACCAGTGAAAAGATAGCTTGTTACTCACAGTTTTCCAAAGGAGGGGGTGTGCTATGCCTCTTGGGGAGAGGGCACAGGGAAATCCCAGAGCAAGTTGGGAGGCTGGACCTGTGGACGGGACCCCTTACTGTGGTGCTTGCTGAAAGGCGGGGACAAGGCAGAGCAGGCAGGCTCAGGGTGGGCTGGTTTCACTGGGCTTTGGGGTATATGGGCTGCCCTTAGTTAGGGACTTGGCCCTGGGGGAGAGGTGATTAGGGCAGGTGGAGGGGGGACCTGAGTGAGAGCCCAATACAGCAGGTGGTTGGGGTGGGTCTGTGGAGGGGTTAGTTGCATTGAAAAGCACCTGGTGGGGGGTGGCAAGTTGTTTTCTGCCTTTGGAATAATTGGTGACCCTGGGAGGGCAGGGTCTCCAGGGCCAGCAAGGCCCAGGTGTCAACGCATCAGAACACAGAAAATAAAAGATGAAATTACTACACCAAGAGAGCATTCAGAACACAACGTGGCTCTGGCGGGGCCCTCGTCAGTGGCTGCCACCGGCACTCCGGATTCGGTGACCAGTCCTCAGCCCCCCGCTGACGCTCCTGTGTGGCTCCTGTCTGGAGTTAGACTCCCAGGAGAGGATCAGATTGGCTCCGTGGCTTCCAGCCCAGCCTGGTTGCGCCTGGTGGGCAGCTGTTTATGTCAGGCTGCGCGTGCCGGCGACCCGTGAACCAAGCACCCACTCGTGGTCTAATCAATTTACTGGTGGGTCTCTAGGTTTGGCAAGCTATCCCCAGTGCCCCCCGTGGGGGGAGGCCTGCGTGGAGAGAGACATTCTGAGGATTCCGAGAAGGAGAAACTATGACGAGCAGCGCACTTGGCTTTTTGGAAATGAGTCTGGGGTACAGCTGCAGAAGTGCCCAAGGATTTAACCAGGGCGGTGACGTGGGAAAGCATCGTTTGTATGAGGAAGATTAATAGGACAATGACATGTGGGGCGCACTGGAGAGGGAAGAGGATGCTGCAGATCCCAGCATTTGGAGTGGGTGAGGACCACGGGCAAGAGAGGAAGAGGCGGTTCCCAAAGAGCTGCTGAAGAAAGCATTGACAGAACTTAGTGAGAAACCGATCAAGGAAGGAGAGGAAGAGGAACCTAAAGACACACTGAGACTGAGGCCTGGTGGGTGGAGGGAAGATGCTTCACTGACTCTGACGACAGCAAACTATGCAAAAAGAGCAGCTATGAGGGGGATTCTTTTTAGATACATAAACTTGTATTGGGAGATGAACACCGACAGCCTCCAACTGCTGCTGAGTGGGAAACTGTGTCCATAGCAATGAGACACCTTGCTGAGTAGACAATTTATTAACTCTTATTTGTTTTGCTCATGAGTCCTGTAGATCCATGAGCACAACGACCACATTTAGCTTTTTCCCAAGTTTTCTCAGAGCACAAAGTCTAGGTCTTGAATTGAACTCATGGAGATAGACAGTAGAAGGATGATTACAAGAGGTTGGAAAGGGGAGTGGTGTGGGGGTGAGGAGTGAGGATGGTTGATGGGTACAAAAGTAGTTGGAAAGAATGAATAAGGTGGGATGCGATGGCTCATGCCTGTAATCCCAGCACACTGGGAGGCCGAGGCAGGTGGATCGCTTGCGCTCAAGAGTTCAAGACCAGCCTGGACAAAATGGCAAAATCCTGTCTCTACCAAAAATACAAAAAGAAATTAGCAGGGCATGCTGGCATGTGCCTGTGGTCCCAGCTACTTGGAAGCCTGAGGTGAGAGGGTCACTTGAGCCCAGGAGGTGGAGGCTGCAGTGAGCCAAGGTGTGCCACTGGACTCCAACCTGGGTGACAGGGTGAGACTCCATCTCAAAACAAAACAATGAATGAATAAGACCTAGTATTTTATAGCACAACAAGGTGACTAGAGTTAATAATAATTTAATTGTACATTTAAAAGTAACTAGAAGAGTGTAACTGGCTTGCTTGTAACACAAAGGATACATGCTTGAGGTGATGAATACTCCATTACCCTGATGTGATTATAACGCATTCCATGTCCGTATCAAAATATCTCAGGTACTCTATAAATAGATACACCTGCTGGCCGGGCAAGGTGGCTCGTGCCCGTAATCTCAGCACTTTGGGAGGCTGAGGCCGGTGGATCACGAGATCAGGAGTTCAAGACCAGCCTGACCAACACGATGAAATCCCATCTCTCCTAAAAAAAACCACAAAAATTAGCCAGGCATGGAGGTGGGCACCCGTAATCCCAGCTACTCAGGAGGCTGAGACAAGAGAATCGCTTGAACCCAGGAGGCGGAGTTTGCAATGAGCTGAGATCATGCCATTGCATTCCAGCTTGCACGACAGAACGAGACTCTGTCTCACTAAATAAATAAACAAATGCACCTACTATGTACCCACAAAAATTAAAAATTAAAAAAAAATTAAGTTCAGGTGCTGGGTCCAGAGTAAATATGTGCTGACCATACTTACTTCATGTCTTCTGCCCACCTCTGCCCAAATAGGAGTTTTATATAATTAGAAGCATGCCTCTTATACAACTATATACTGAGCGCCTGATAAAGACATTTCACTCCCGAATGACGGAACCGACAGGGAGGTAAAACTGCTCGAAGAGCATTTGTGGAACAGACATTTATATGCTCTCTCAGGAAAGGAATGTGGAAATAGGTTTGCTAAGTTGGAGACACAGCAGGTTAATGCCCTACAGGGCAATATAACTACAATGCTTTATGTTATCTTTTCCACTGGATAGAAACGTTTGCATCTCCATCAGACCAAAAAAAAAAAAAAATCATTTGCAATTTAACAGTCTTCTACAAGTTAACCTCTAACTTCACACAGTTTGGGCCCTAATCAATAGTTAATAGTAGGTCAAAGCAGGTGTACCTGCCTAGAGAAATGGGAGATCTTTGCATAAGCCTCTCAGACCATGTTCAACATGACGCTGAAAGTCCCTATTGCTTTATTTCCAAGTTTGGGATAATTTCTAACTTACATCCTGCCTTAAGATGTTAGATTTCAATGCAAAGCATCATCCTTTCCTTAAACCAGCCTTTCTTGGCCTCCCAGACACAGTCACATCCCCCTATTCATCTGCTTCCACAGGGTCAGGTATTTCCTCTTCTTGGCAATTACATTAAAAATTATTCTGACATTGTTAAAACTGTAAGAAAGACTTTTTTCAGGACGATTGCAATAGGTGTCAAGATTATTGCAACAGGAAAGGGAGATGGAGCTCAGCTCCTAATACGGTAAGAACAAGTGGGGATTTATAGCCAAGGAGCAGAATGAGGGGTCGGTGGGCAGAAAATGGCTAAAGAAGACATCTCAGGGAGGGGGATTCTTGCTAAACTGGCTTAGAATTCTTGCTGAAGGCAGGGCAGAGTGATCAAAATTGAGGGTGGGGAATGAGAAATTTGATCAGATAGGGAGCGTGACCAGATATCAAAGATAGGGGCATTCTTGCTAAGCTGACTTATTCTTGGTAAACTGATTTTTGCAAAGACTGGGTGATGCAGGCACAAGTACGGAACAGGGGCCAAGCTTAAAGCTCGGGCCTAGTTTAGAAGAGTGTTGAGAGGAACCTGACCAGCTTGGTCAAGGAAAGAGTCTTTGTCAGTTCGCACTAGTCTTATTTATTTATTTATTTATTTTTGAGACAGAGTTTTGCTTTTGTTGCCCAGGCTGGAGTGCAATGGCGTGATCTTGGCTCACTGCAACCTCCGTCTCCTGGATTCAAGAGGTTCTTCTGCCTCAGCCTCCCAAATAGCTGGGATTAGTGGTAGGCATGCGCCACCATGCTGGGTTAATTTTGTAGTTTTAGTAGAGACAGGGTTTTACCCTGTTGTTCAGGCTGGTCTTGAACTCCTGACCTCAGGTGATCCACCCACCTTGGCCTCCCAAAGTGCTGGGATTACAGGCATGAGCCGCTGCGCCCTGCCCACTAATCTAATTTTTATGTATCCATGTGACCATGGATTCACGGCTGTCTCCCTTTGTAGACTGTAAGTTCCTTGAGGACAAGGACATTGCTGGCTTCTGCTTACCATGCTCTTTCAGTACCTACACTGGACTTGAGGCACGCAGATACTCAGTGAGTGAATTTACTGAATGAATGAGAGAGTGAACACACCTGGTTTACTAAGCCCAGGGAATGTCTTGGAAGACAGGAAACAGACCACCCACACCTCCACACCTCCACTAACTCACTAGCCTGCCTGTTATTTCTCCTCTTCTTTGTTTCTATTTGCTTAATTGCACCTTTTCTCATTCACTGCCTGGCCTGCAATTCAGCCGTAGGGGATCTCAGAGAAAAGTCAGGCTGTTTGCGCCGCCGCAACCGCCGTGTGCTGGAGCTGACTCGGCCGGCCAGCTCTGCCTGCTGGGGCCTGAACACACGGATCAAAGTCCTGGGGAAATGACGTGCAGGAGCCGCTAACGCTTCTCCCTCCTGCAGATGCTTCCTGATTGGCACTGCCCGACCTTCAAGGTTCTTCCCCATTTCCCAGGAGTTTAGGACTCCCCCACCAGCCTTAAGTTAAACGGAGACCCAGGAGGACAGGATGACCACCTGATAGGTTGACTGTTTAATGTGCCAGGGTGGAGGAGGGAAGAGGAGAGGTGTGCTGAGCTCTGAGGATTGGGAAAGGGCTTCTCTTTGCAGTAAGCAACCTCGTTAAGAATTGTGGTACCATTTCCCAATCCCTTCACTTCCATTTCCATTTCTTAGTCGTGTTTCTCATTAGCCTCAGCCTGTCCCACTGGTCAGACCCCCTGGCCCTCCTTCTCTCATGCCATTGTTTGCTCCTTCCGGGATTCCTATTCCTAAAGGCTGGAGGGTCCAGGACTCAGGCCAAGGACCTCTTTTCTTTGGACATTCACTCCTGTTATTGCATCTCTAGGCGGCCTGACAGCTTGCCAATGTCTGTTTGGAGCCCAGCCACCTCCCCAGAACCCAGGCTTGCGTGCTGTGCTAGGCAGCCCCCGAGATGGCTCCCGTCTTCCCCACTGCCTGGTGTTCACACCGCTTCCTGAGGGTGGGCTGGATTGCTTCTGAGATTAGGCCTCTGTCTTGCTGGCCCTCTCTTGCTCTCCCACTTGCTCACTCTGATGGAGATCGGCTACTGCATCGTGAGCCACTCTGGGGAGAGGCCCATGTGCCAAGGAACTGGGGGCAGCCTCCAGCCAACAGCTAGTGGGGGCCGGAGGACCTCACTCCAACAGCCTAGGAGGAACCCACTCCTGCCAACAGCCACGTGCATGAGCTCAGAAACAGACTCGCCCCATAAGAACCTTCAGATAAGACCACAGCTCCTCAGTTCAGTCTGTGAGATACCCTGAACCAAACAGGTCGAAGCTTCCTCTTAAGCAGATAAGCTGAGCCATCAGTGCTGACTCCATCTGGGAAATGGACCTAAAGGTAAGACCCAGCTACACCACGCCCAGACGCCTTCCCCGCAGAGGCTGTCAGATACTATTGGTTGTTTTAAGCCACTGAGTTCAGGAATAATTTGTTGCACAGTAGTAAATCATAACACTATATCTAACTGCCTGCTTGGCTTGGATGTCTAAAGAACATCTCATACTTAACACTGCCAACCCACATCTTGATTTCCTATCCTAAGAATTGAGGGAACAGAACATACCAAAGATAAGTGGAGACTGGGTGGAACCACTGTGCTCCCAGTGCCAAGGGAACTGCAAGGGCTCAGGAGGTGGACCCGGATGAGAAGCCTGGGAAGGAATCAGCGTGTGGGGAGTCAGGAACAACAACCGGCCCATGGGCGCCAGGGGGATACCCCAACTCAGAGGGAGGCTCAGCCAACCCTCCTGTTGCTCGTCCGACTACGTTACGTGGGTTGGCTGAAGTGGTAAAGTGTGAGGCTGTCTGCACAACACTGTTCCCCAGACACAGCCTCGGCTGAGCGAGGAAGGACACTGCCGTTGTGACAAAAAGCTGCAGAAACTCAACATCAGGTGCATGTCATCTCAACCTTAGAAAATCATCTAAAGGTCAGTCATGCTGCTTAAACACTCCTTAGATGAGAATCTGACTGAGCACGGACTGTATTAAGGCATGCTTTCAGCCACCTGCTTATGTGAGCAAGTTTGGAATTTTATTCCAGCTCTCCCTCAATAAAAGTGGCAAAATTAGAGCTCATCCCAACATACCTTTGTTCCAGGCAGACATCGGAGTAGAATCTCAAATCTGAAAATTTAGTGATAGGCTCCTTTTGTATGCTCTGTGTTTTTGTAACACCTTATATGGAAACTGTGTGCAAAGTAAATTATATTCTTTCACATATGTGAGCTCATTTGTGCTTCATACAACCTGTGAAATAAATAGAAAACATGTCCTCATGGCCATTTTTTTTTTTTTGAGACAGTCTTACTCTGTCGCCCAGGTTGGAGTACAATGGCACGAACTCAGCTCACTGCAATCTCCACCTCCCTAGTTCAAGCAATTCTACTGCCTCAGCCTCCCGAATAGCTGGAATTACAGGTACACGCCACCATGCCTGACTTTTTTTTTAATATTTTTAGTAGAGATGGGGTTTCACCATGTTGGCCACACTGGTCTTGAGCTCCTGAACTCGTGGCCATTTTAAGTGGAAACAGGCTCAGCAAAGTGAGTAACTTGCCTGAGGCCACCCGGCTGGTGTGTTCTGGAACACACATGAATCAGGCTTCCTGATGCCTGAGCGTACAGAACTCACTTGTTCCTTCACAATGGAGATCCCTACATCCGTTCCTGACTCATCCACTGTGTCTGAAGAACGGGACAGTAACCATAACTGCATTCACCGAGCCACTAAGGAAGCTCTTGAGAGAAAAGTCCCCGCAGGAGAAGCAGCAGCCAGACAGGTCCTGCATGGCTCTGTGGTCAGAGGCAGGCGAGCTCCTCCACGTGGCCTGGCAGTCCCAGGTCTATCCCCAGGCCAGCATCTCAGGGCCCTGATTGTTTAGCCAAACCCTCTGAGAGATGTGAGCACACAAAGAGGAGGTCCTGGTGCCCCATGCAGGGTGTAAGACAAGAGAGTGGTGAGGACCTTCTCCAGTTTCAGGCACATCAGGGGTTCAAGGGTCTCAGGTGTGATGCTGGAAATTGGGGGAGGTAGGGGTGACATCCGTGTGAGGCTGTGGCACTCAAAGACACGGCGGCAGTGCCTGGAGGCCAGCTGTGGACCCCATATGCTCACCACCCAGACACGATGAAGCCGTTTTTGCCTTGCTGGGATACTCATCATGTGTTTTGCAGATCTTTGCAAGAGTGGACGGATTCCATGAGGGGAAACAAACAAAGGTGCTGAGTTTGGGGTCTAGTTTGGCGCCAGTGAAAGGGAGGCAGCACCCACAAGAAGTGAGAGAAGGAGGGAGCCAAGAGCGAAGCTTCCAGGGCTTCACACAAATGCAGCAAGGACTTTAGACATTGAAGCTGCAGAAGCAGAGATTCGAGGCAATCCTATCTTAAAAATCCAGGGATGTCCCTGATGACTGATTACCTTGATAATGAAATGAAGGCCTGGAAGATTTCAGGACTTGTCTAGATCATCTAATCCCAAGCCAGGATTCTTTTTATTTCTATCATGATTTTACATGTTACACCAAATCACTCAGCTCAGTGAGAACTCCTCAGCTGTCTGGGGGTGACAGCCTGACATACACATGATAAACATCCAGCTCTCCCCACCCCTTTCTAGCCTAGCTCTCTTTATCCTAAATGCCAGTTTCTGCCTGTCCTGCGGATGTTTACTGAGTCTAAAGGAATGCTCATTTTCTAAAGGTTTGCTCTTGTTACAGGCGAAGTGACAGGTCTTTGCAAATTCATTGCTAGCTCGTTGATTCTGACAGCATCTTCCACGGGGCATGGTGTGAGCGTGGACTTCCTGTGAGGAGACCACACAGGAGTGACAGTGATGTTCTCAAACTGTGTCTTCCTGGCTAGCACAGAAAGGCACCGGGCACTTTGCTGATAACAGGCAGCAGACTGTCCATTCATTCATTGGCAGCTAATCCTGCAGCTGAGATCCGAGCTCTAGATTTGTAATGACTTCAGGTCATGGGGCTATTGGCCTCTTCTAAGCACCTTTGAAAAAATGTAGGATTGAGACAAGTTCAAATCAACCTGCAAAGCGGAAATGTCACAGCAGCCGTTCATGACTTCCTTCTGCACAGGTTGATGAAGTAGACTGTGTGGCTAGCTCTGAGCTGCATGCTTGGAATTCGCTGCTGAGCAAGATTACACATGGCTTTGCCCTCTACACTGAAATGCAGGAGGCAGACCAGGCAGTTCTTACACTGAGGCATCCAGCAGTCATGAAGCACGGTGGGCATGGTGGCCCAGGTACTCACAAAGGAGCAGGTGGCCTAGGCAGCCAGGATCCACACACGATTAGCTTGGGTGAGAAAAGTTGAGGGTGCCAGCATAGCAGCAGGCCAGCGATGGGTTGTTAGTGATGTCAAGGTTGTGAAGAAGCTGATTTTCTGAGAATCAGGAGTTGTACTTCAACCCGGCCTCCTGGGAACTTTTCTGCAGATGACTGCAGAGGTGACATGTACCCCAGCAAGCATTTCTCCAGAACTCCCTGGCTGGGCTTCTTTGACTTCAGCTATCCTGGTGAGGCCATGTATTGTGGCATTAAAAGCACAGATCTTGAAACAGGCATAGCCCTACCTTTTACTAGCTGGGTGACTGTGAACAAGTCTCCTCACATCTCTGAGGCTCAAATTCCTCAATTGCAAAATGAGGATAATCATAGGATTGTTAGAAGACACATCAGTCAGCGTTCTCCAGAAAAATTGAGCCAATAGGAGGAGTGTGTGTGTGTGTGTGTGTGTGTGTGTGTGTGTCTTTTGTGTATATTAAGAAATTGGTTTTAAGGGATTGGTTCACGAGATTATGGTGCCTAAGGCTGGATGCGATGGCTCACGCCTGTAATCCCAGCACTTTGGGAGGCCAAGGCAGGTGGATCACCTGAGGTCAGGAGTTCGAGACCAGCCTGACTACCATGGTGAAACCCTGTCTCTACCAAAAATCCAAAATTAGCTGGGCATGGTGGTGCGTGCCTGTAATCCTAGCTACTTGGGAGGCTGAGGCAGGAGAATTGCTTGAACCTGGGAGGCAGAGGTTGCAGTGAGCCTGGGCAACAAGAGCAGAACTTCATCTCAAAAAAAATAAAAAAGATTATGGGGCCTCCCAAGTCTGCAGTCCATAGGGCAGGCCAGCAGACTAGAAACTCAGACAGGAGTTGACACCATAGCCTTGAGGGGGAGTTTCTTCTCCTATGGGAACCATTGGGTTTTGCATATAAGGCCTTTTCAACTGATGGCTGAGGCCCACCCTTTTAATCCCCTTTACTTAAAATCTACTGATGGTAGATGTGAACACAACTACCAACCACATTTTCACAGCAACATCTAGATTAATATTTGATTCCATAACTGGGCAATAATAGCCTAGTCAAGTGGACATGTCAGACTGACCATTGCAGAAGGCTAATGGGCACATCTCCTTTTGGGAGAGGCATTTATATAATATGCAAAACACTCAGCCCAGTCCTTGGCATAGAAAGTGCTCAATACATTGAAGCGATTTTTATTTTTAATATGTTCAAAAATATTTGAGGGCCAGATGAGGTGGCGTCTGTAATTCTAGCTCCTCGGGAGAGTGGTGGAAGGATTGTTTGAGGCTAGGAGTTTGAAGCCAGCCTGGGCAACAGAGCAAGACCCCATCTCTGAAAAAGGGGAAAAAAATTGAGTATCTGCTGTGATCGGCTGAAGTACATCTAATTGCTCACTGACTGTGAGCAAGATTGATATACACTCCCATCCTACCCAGCTGACGCCTCTAGTCTCAGTGCCCAGTCCCCTCTGAGCCATCCCCTGACCATTTGTGTCTTGAAAAGCCCTCTTTCTGGGCTGGCTGGAGGGTATCTCTCCGTCACAAACGTTGCTGCCACAGATAACTATCAATAAAGAATTCTGTGTCTCCTGCCCAGAAAATGCTCATCTTTACTCAGACACTTAGGTGAGTTCAGGCCCATTCCTCTATCTATTAGAACCAAGATAAATGCTTTTATTTTTTAACCAAGACTTTACCAGCATTCGCATGGGACATAATTCTTCAATTCCCTGAAATGACAGCTGATGCCTTTCTCTTCCTGTCTAGCGAAATTCTTTTTTTCCCTGGTATTTTCCATGCTACAGAAACTTCTGGCTGATGGAGGAGAGGGGTAGGGACCAGAGAAGCTGAGGTATGTCAAACCACAGGTATAGCCAAAGCGATTTTACTTATGGACTTGCATTTAATAGGACTTTGAGGCAGGCTAGTGTCCTATCATTTTAAAAGACATGCATCTGGAACAATACGTATAATAATGGTGGCACAAGTCTGTTCTTGGAGTTTCTTTCCTTCTCTATGTTTTCATCTAGAATCCAAAGATATTCTCTGGGAACAAATGATGCCTGCCCTTATTCCATATTGTTCCTGTAAGGTTAAGGTCAGATACAAATTACACCTGTGAGAATTTGTCCTAAAGGAGAGATGCGGAGAGGCTGCCCGCAGGAGAGACGCCATGATCCTTTTGGGAGAGGGTTTACATCACTGTGGTTAAGGGTGCAGGCCTTGGCGTCAGACCGCAAATTCAAATCCTGCCTCTGCTGCTTACTGCCAAGTGACTTGGGCAAGTTACTTAACCTCTCTTTCATGCTTCCATTTCTTTATCTGTACAGTGGATTATCTAGGATTGAAAGTGATCTAAATATGAAGTACTTGGCACATATTAAGCACTTAGTTTAATTAAATTGTTGGTGTCATTAATATTGTAAGTGGTAGAACCCAACTCAAGCAAACAAGGAAAAAGGAAACTTATTAGAAAAACAATGTGTTATTTTATAGAGTCAAGGAATTAGCCTTTTGGAATGCCTGTGCCGGGGCCATTCCAGGAGCCTCGAGGGCTCAATCTATCCACTTGGGGGTGCCCAGCATGGTCTCATCCTCTTTCGCCTCTAACTTTCCGCCATCCAAGCACTAACCCAGCCCGACCCTGCTTAGCTTCTGAGATCAGAAAAGATCGGGCAGGTTCAGGTTGGTATGGCTGCAGATGCCTCTAACTTTATGTGTTGTTCTCAATGGTGACACTAAAGTCGTTTCTCTCTCTCATGTGCCATGTTCATCACGATCCAGCTGTAGCACTGCTTTCTGTGGTTGGTCCCTGGAGGCTCAGGCTAAAGGAGCAGCCTCCCACCACCAGAGCAAAGGGGAGAGAGAGGAAGGTGGGCCACTCACTGCTGCATAAAGCTGATGCTCAAAAAGTGTCATCTGTCCTTTTTGCTCTCATGTCATTGGCCAGAGCAAGTCGCATAGCCATGCCTGAGCTCAACGGGGTGAAAATGCATACTCCCCCAGCAGGGAGGGGCCTCGCACAGGGAAGAGCGTAAAACAATTCACTACAGGAGCTCTTGGAAAAGACAGCCCCTTCACGTAATGGCCTCCAGGATCCTCCATGTTGTCACATGCAGCAGAATTTCCTTCTTTTTTCAGGATGAATAATATTCTGCTGTAGGCATATATCACATTTTCTTTATCCATTCATCTGTCAGTGGACATGTAGGTCGTTTCCATATCTTAGCTATGGTAAATGCTGCTATGAACACAAGGGCACAAACATCTTTTCAAGATCCTGATATCAATACTTTCAGATGTATGTCCAGAAGTTGGATTGCTTGGTCATATGGTAATTTTGCTTTTAATTCTTTTACATACTGCCATACCATTTCCATAATGGCTGCAGCATTTTGCATTCCTACCAACAGCGCACTAGGGTTCCAATTTCTCCACACTTTATCTCTGTGTTGTTTTTTTTTAATCATAGCTATTCTAACAAATGTGAGGTGAGAGCTTATTGTGGCTTTGACTTGCATTTCCCTGATGGTTAGTGGTGTTGATTATTTTTTCATACAACTGTTGGCCATTTGTATGTCTTCTTTGGAGAAAAGTCTATTCAAGTCCTTTGCATGATTCCATTTATATGAGACATCTAAAATAGTCAAACTCTTGGCAATAGAGAGTAGAACAGTAGTTATCAAGAGCTTTGGGGAGGAGGAAAGGAAGAGTTGATTTTCAATGGGTATAAAGTGTCAGCTATTCGAGATGAACAAGTTCTGGAGATCTGCTGTACAGCACTGTGTCTGCAGTTAACAATACTGTATGGTGCACTTAAAATTGTTAAGAGGATAGATCTCGTGGCAGATGCTCTTGTCACAAATAAATAAATACATAGAAATAGCCCTTTTCATTGGACACTATGTCTAGAACATTGTGGGAGATGACTCATGACAGAAGAAAAGACAGGGAAAACCCTATGCATATTCTACAGAGAAACTGATCCCAAAATACTGTCTAAATATATGTATCTGTTTCAGATGGGACATGGAGAAAAAGACACGAGGAAGCTGATTCACTAGGGAAGCGAAATAAAAAATGAACATGATCTGATTGTAGCCAGGAAGCCTCATCATCATTAATTGGAGAATTTTAGAACATGTAGCTAGGAATGCTTGAAAGCAAGTCACCACCAAGGGAATAGAAAGAATCTAAGAAAGGTGTTAAGTTGGGGGTATGCCTGTGAGTGGGAGACCGAGAACGTTCTCTCTCGGGAAGCCAAAGGGCTGCCTGACATGAGTTTGGTCCTTAATCAGGACTCTAAGATCTGGAGAAACTATATGGGTCTAAGGTGGTCCTAACTCAGGAGCAAGACCTGGAGCAACCAGGCATGTCTAAGGCTCCCCCTGACCCAGGCAGCCCTGCGGAGCAATCAGGAACTCAGCCTTGGTCTGGGAAATAGACCCAAGAGTAGAACAAAGAAATAAAACCGGAGGCAACATTAAAACATGCTCTGTATGCGAGACTGAGGCAGCTGAGCCTGGCCATCCAGCTGCACCTTGCCATTTGTCTTCCCACACAGTCTCTGCTCAGGATTTTGCATTCTGCCTCAACAACTGACCCAGCACACACTGTAGAAATATATCAGTGAGAAGCAAGCTTTTGCTTTTAAATGAAAGTACACAAACTCAATTTACAGTGAAATCACTGAATGCCTTGTGGGATGGCAGAGGACCTGTCAATTGTTTTTTCTGGGGGGAAGGGGAGGGCATGCTATGATCTGAATGCATGTTTTTCCCCCCAAATTCATGTTGAAACTTAATCCCCATTGTGATAGTATTAAGAGGTGAGGTCTCTGGGAGGTGATTAGGTCATGAGGGCTCCGCCCTCACTCATGGGATCAATGCCCCTATTCATAGCTTGAGACAGCCTATTTGCCCCTTTTGTCCTTCCACCCTGTGAGGACGCACAGGAGGCACCAACTATGAGGAACGCTCCTCATTACACGTGGATCTTCCAGTGCCTTGATCTTGGGCTTCTCGACCTCCAGAACTGTGGACAACAATTTCTGCTGTTTGTAAGTTACTCAGCCTAAGATATTTTGTTATAGTAGCCTGGATGGACCAAGACAGGGTTTCTTGTTTTTATTTTTCATTTTTGTTATGTTTTGTTTTGAGGGGCTTGTTCCAGTGCTGTCTGGACAGCAGGAATAAAATCATCATCATCATCATGTGATTGACATGTATTTATTGAGTGTCTTTGATATACCTGATACTCGTCTTGGAGCTGAGGATATATAGCACTGAACAAAGAGACAAGGCCGTGTGATCTCATCAAGCTTGCCTTCCAAGAGCCTCTGCACAGCAAAAGAAGCCACCAACAGAATAAACAGATAACCTGCAGAATGGGAGAAAATATTTGCAAATTATGCATCCAACAAAGGATTAGTACCTAGAATCTATAAGAAACTTAAACAAATGAATAAGCTAACTCAGTTATAAAGTGGGCGAAGGACATAAAGAGATAATTCTCAAAAGAAGACATACGTGCGACCAACAAACATAAGAAAAAATGCTCAGCCTCACGAATCATCAGAGAGCTGCAAATCAAAACCACAATGATATACTACCTTGCACCAGTCAGAATGGCTATTGTTAAAAAGAAAAAACAAACAAACGGAGGTTGGTGATGTTGTTAAGGGAATAACTTATTCACTGCTGGTGGGAATGTAACATTTCAGCCCCTGTGGAAAGCAGTTTGGAGATTTCTCAAAGAATTAAAAAGAGAACCATCATTCAGCCCAGCAATCCCTTGACTGGGTATATACTCAAAAGAAAACAAATCCTTCTACCAAAAAGACATTTGGACTCACGTGCTCATCACACTACTGTTCACAATAGCAAAAACATGGAATCAACCCAGGTGCCCACCACTGGTGGACTAGAAAAAGAAAATGTGGTTCATATACACCATGGAATACTACACAGCCATAAAAAAGAATAAAATCATGTCCTTTGTGGCAACATGGATGCAGCTGGAGACCGTTATCCTAAGCAAATTAGTGCAGAAACAGGAAACCAAATACCACCTGTTTTCATTTATAAGTAGGTGCTAAATATTGAGTACACAGGGACACAAAGATGGGAACAATAAATGTGGGGGATCCCAAGAGGGGGGAAGAGTTGGTAAGGGGTTGAAAAACCACGTATCGGGTACTACGTTCACTATTTGGGTGACAGGACCATTAGAAGCCCAAACCTCAGCATCATGCAATATACCAGTGTATAACGAACCCGCACATGTACCTCCCGAATCTAACATTTCAAAAATTTAAAAATAAATAAATGAAGATAAATTCACCTTTTAAAAAAAAGACTTACTTTGGAGCTGGGAAAGATTGACAAAAACCAAAGTGTGATATGTATGATGTTGGAAACTTGTAGTCTCTGAACAAAAGAAAAGAGAATGAAAACTCATAGTGTTGCTGGGGGTGGGTTATGCAATTTTAAGAACAGATGTCAGGGAACCCTTTGCTGAGAGGGTGACACTGGGGTCCCTACCGAAAGGAAGTGAGGGACTGAGCCAATCGCATGTCTGGAGATAGAATGTCCCAGACAGAGAGAAACAGGATGTGCAGAGGCCCTCAGGGAGAACCTGCTTGGTGCACTGAGGCAACACCAGAAGGCCAATGAAGGTGGGCAGTTTTAGCAAGGGGATAAAAGAGGAGATGAGGTGGAGTGCAGATAATGTGGCATCTGGCTATTCAATACCAGGGTCTTGGACCAGCAGCAGCAGCAGCAGCCGAGTGCTTGATAGAAATGCAGAATCTTCTACCCCAGACTCACTGGGTCAGAGCTGCACTTTCACAGCATCCTCAGTAGCTCATGTGCACATTACAGTTTGTAAAGTGCCGCTGTCGGGCCTGAGCGTCCCACTGTCGGGCCTCAGCTATTTACTTTGTGCAGTAACATCAGGTATCTTCAGAGGGTTCCAAACATTGGAAGAGTGTAATGTGACTTACATTTTAACAGGATAGCCCTGGCCGAAGGGGACAACAGTGGAAATCCGGAGCCACGTAGAAATTTCAGTCACCTGGTAAGAGATGATGAGGACAGAGGTTAAGAGGCAGAGGTGAGAAACGACCCGGTTTGGATACATGGAAGGTAGAGCTGACAGGACTTGCTGATGGATTGGATGTGGGCTATGAGAAAAAGGGAGGCTTCCAGGACGACTCCTAGGTTTCAGACTTAGCTACATTAATGAAGCATTTACTATGTACCAGACACAGTACCCTTTCCTCTATCGCCTCATTTAATCCTTACAGTGACCCTCTGAGTTCCACTATTATTAATCCCAGAAAGGCTAAATCACAGAGCTAGTCCTTGAACAAACCAAGTTATGAACCTAAGTGTGCTGCTTCCAAAGGCCAGGCTACCCCACTGTTCAAGGCTCACTTCCCTTCCAGCACCCTTAGCTAGATGCACTCTGAAATGAAGAGAGTGAGCAGTAGATCACCTGTCTGACCTGGGGCAAGCTACTCAACCTCCGTGGGCCTCAGTTCCTCATCTGTTAAATGGGTCTATTAATGCTCCATAGAATTTTTGCAGGATGAGGCAAGATACTGAATCCAAAGCAGTAAGGAGAGGCTGTTGTCTGCTTCCAAGCTACCCTAGGGCTTTTTTCACTACACTGTATTAATTTTTCAAAAATATATATCTCACACATATGCAGGTGCACAAAGAACTCAAACCAGATCATGGTCTATCAAAAGAGAAAGGAAAAAATGGCAGAAATGAAGGCACAGAAATGGGAAACATGACTACGAAGTAGAGAAGGCAACCCCTGAGTCAAAGAGCAAGCAGGAGACGAAGGATGGGGACGCAGCCGGTGGGAAGATGAGGAGAGGGACCACAGAGCCCACGGGGCAAACCGCGTGGAGGGCAGACGCCCACCAAGGAAAAGTTAGCGTTTCCAGCCTTAACAAGGACTTCCCTGTTTTGTATGGCTTTTTTTCCCTGTCCTAAAAGTCCAGGTAGAACAAGAATACTTCTTCTCTTTGCATTTTTTAACTCTGACCTCCTAGCAATTACATAAAGAAGGGTTATAGTTTGACAGGGCTTTTGTTTTGATTCTCCCAGCAAAGATTTAAAATGACGACATCTGCCCAAATACTCACTCTCCTACTTATCTCCATCAAGACCCATTCGCTGGCAGCTTTGAGCCTGAAACTCTCAAGGGAGAGGGTGAATCATCCCTTCACACAGGGCTTGTCTTCCTCTCACAATCATGAATTCCCACAGAGATGCTCGGAACTTGTGGCTAAGGGCAGACGCTGAGGCTAAAATTGAACACGGCGCAATGGAGCCGTGCTTGAAAGAGATAGGAAACAAGGAGTCGTGCGCGTTGTCCTGCTCGGCGGTTAACGAGTTGACTACACTCCCTGCTGACGGAAGGACGGCGACTTCAGGCAGGAAGGGTGAGGGAAGGACTCGGCTCTGGGCTGCCCCACCATCCACCCATCAGCGCTGCTGTCTGGATGAATGGGGGACAGGTCCCCTGGGGTAGAGGCTGGCTGCTGGGAAGTGTCCACTTTGGCTTCAAAATAAATTCACTGGGAAGATAGCCATTACAGCAAAGTATGCTTTTCTCTTAGGAAAATCACCCTAGAGATCATCTTCATTTTAAGTTTTTTCTTTCCAGTGACCCCTTCTAGGAGTTTTCATTCTTCAAACAAATCATCAATTTGCTGGGAACATTATAATCACAAGAAATGCTAAAAGGTTCCTTTTTTTTTTGGCTCCTTCCTTCAAACCAGCAATCATCTTATGCGAATGCCCTATTGCCTAAGATCCAAATGAAGTAGAAGCCTGTCTTCTTGGTTAAAACAGCCATCAGTATTTCAGTGTTCATTGGCAGGTGTCTCTCTCGCCTAAGCACAGGGTCTCTGTTCCATGGACCGACAGCTGCTTTGTAACATATACGACTTACATTTGAATACAATAGCTGGATTCTTATGTCAAGATCTATAGAGGGTTGAAGGTTTTACCCCAGCTGTTTCATGGATTCTGACAGAAGACATGACACTCCTGGATCAGAGACAAAAGATGTTATTACTCACAGCACTCTCACTTCACAGAGTGCTAGCATCTTTGCAGCAGGTGTCCTGCCTTACTCCCATGGCACAACAGGCCCAGATGAGTGCTACACACTCAGTGGGATGCATCGCAGCAGAGGAATCCAGGGTCAAGGGCCAGCACTTTTTGAGTGAGCAGCAAACATTGCGGCAAGCAACAGACAAGCTCTTCCCCCTCCTCCTGTGGAGTGAGCAGCTACTTAGTAGTCATGCTGTGAGCGCCTGACCTACTTAGGTATCTGTGTGACTAGCTTGGAAACTGCTCAGTATCAGGAGATAGGTAAGCTCTGCAATCTGGCAGCAAGAGTACACGGCTGAGACCAACATCTTCATCCATCCAGGTGGTCCTTTCCCTAATCATTCAACTGCATGAGAACTTTTTTTGTAATGTCCATGTTACTTTGTAGACAACTGAAAATCCGGCCTGATAATCATACCCAGGTCTCTCATGAAAATACAATGTTTCTCAGCAGGGCAAATTAGAATTAAATATAAACCTTCAGTTTTTTCATCCTTCTCATTTGTTTGGTTAAGCTGAGTTCATTTAGAGTCATGAGGCCAAGAAAGGTATTTGGTAATGGTGTCGGGAGGTGGGAAAGAAGGAATAGATGCAGCCTATTGTTATATGTATCTCTAGCAGCAGGTGACTAACAAATGTGTTAGGCTGTTAGTGTGTTGGAATAGCTCTCAACAACATCATTTACAAATGCTTTTAAAAATGTAATTAAGGGCCGTGCTTGGTGTCTTACACTTGTAATCCCAGCACTTTGGGAGGCTGAGGGGGGAGGATCACAAGGTCAGGAGTTTGAGACCAACCTGACCAACATAGTGAAACCCCATCTCTACTAAAAAGAGCAAAAATTAGCAGGGCGTGGTGGCAGGTGCCTGTACTCCCAGCTACTCGGAAGACTGAGGCAGCAGAATTGCTTGAACCCAGGATGCAGAGGTTGTATTGAGTCAAGATTACACCATTGCACTCCAGCCCGGGGACAGTGCAAGACTCCAGCTCAAACTAAATAAATAAATAAATGTCATTAAGGCCAGACACGGTAGCTCACGCCTATAATCCCAGCACTTTGGGAGGCTGAGGCAGGAGGGTCACTTGAGGCCACCTCCTCCAATGACCCCAGGGCCAGAGACCAGTCAGCTAGGGACAGTCCCTATGCCCCAGAGCCCACTGAAAGTGTTCAAACTAGCCAATCCCAGCCCTGTCCACCCTGCCTCACTCTCCCTCTGCTTCTGCCCCCAACCCAGTCCTTCCCCAAGTGGCACCCCAGGCAGGGTGTGGCTTCTTCTCTTGGGAAGTATGAGTAACAAACTATCTTTTCTTTTCTTTTTTTTTTTTTTTAGAGATAAGATCTTTCTCTGCTGCCCAGGCTGGAGTGCAGTGTCACAACCATAGCTCACTGCAGCCTTGAACTCCTGGGCCACAGTGATCCTCCCACCTCAGCCTCCAGAGTAACTGCAACTATAGGCATGCACTATCATGACTGGCTAATTTTTGTATTTTAAATTTTTTGTAAAGGCAGTGTCTCCCTATGTTGCCCAGGCTGATCTCAAACTCTTGGCCTCAAGCAATGCTCCTGCCTCAGCTTCCCAAAGTGCTGGAATTACAGGTGCAAGCCACTAAGCGTGGCCACAGCTATCTTTCCAATGGCAGTCATCATCTGATCTGTTGGCTTTCTTGTGGCTCTAATTTCTTGTTAATATGCTATATTTTAAAATAGGCAGTACCATTTGTACTTGGAGAAAGGCCTGCGGGTGAGCGGGGAGAGAGCCCAAGGTGTCACATTAGAGTCTCCCTCTCTGTCAGTGCAACAGTGGGGCATTTGTTCATCTGATGTTAATACCCCTGAGAGTCAGGCATCATGCTCAGCTGCCCCCCTGACATTCCCACTGGGGTACTTCACAGGGGTCTCTCACTGCACTGTATAAAACTGAACCCTAGAGCTTTCCCTCTCAACACACACACACACACACACACACACCCCACATACACATACACACACACCACATATATACACACACATCACATACACACCACATACATATCATATACACACCACACATACACGCCACACACACATACACACACACACCACATATATACACACACACACCACATACACACCACATACACATACACACACACAACACACACAACACATACACACACACCACATACATACATACATATCATATACACACCACATACACACACACACCACACACACCACATACAGATACACATACCACATACACACCACAGACATACATACACACACATACACACCACATACAGATACACATACCACATACACACCACAGACATACATACACACACATACACACCACATACACACACATACACACCACATACACACACATACACACCACATACACACACTCTCTCTGTTCCTCCCTGCCTCCATACACAGCATCACCATCAAGTTACTTAACCCAGAAAATTATCTATCATTCTTTACCCTTCTTATTCCTCCATTCCAATCCACCACCCAACCCTATCAACTCTATCACCAACATATGTCTCAATTATACTTTTCATCGCTACTGCTCCAGGCCCAAGCCAGTATCACTTCTAGCCTCATGGCTTCCAAAGCCGCCTCATCCGTTTCTCCACACAAAGCAAACCACCTTTTTAAACTGTAAATCATGCACCCTGACTCCCTTGCGTTTAAACCTTAGGCTGTAGTTAGAATAGAATTCATAATCCTTCCTGTGTATTCATTATCTAACCCCTGAACACGTCTTCAATCAGCTCTGGGTGGGCGCAGTGGCTCAGGGAGGCAGAGGCGGGCGGATCACCTGAGGTCAGGAGTTTATGACCAGCCTGGCCAACGTGGTGAAACACCATTTCTACTTAAAATACAAAAATAGCCAGGTGTGGCGGTGCACTCCTGTAGTCCCAGGTACTCGGGAGGCTGAGACAGGAGAATCACTTGAACCTGGGAGGCGGAGGCTATAGTGTGCTGAGATAGCACCACTGCACTCCGCCCTGGGCAAGACAGAGCGAGACTCAGTCTCAAAATAATAATAATAATAATAACTCTGACTGTGTTACCTTTGCTCGCTCTACTCCAGCCACTCCCCAGCCCCCATTTCCTGAGGTCTTTTACTGCCTAGAATGCCTCATCCCCACACTTGGCCCCTGTGGTCGACATTACTAGCACTGCCCAAGATTTCTGGCTCTCTCTCCTTTCAGGCTCATGTCCCCTTAAAATTAGGCATGACATGGGATTTGCTAAGGCCAGTGAGATGTCATTGGATGGGACGCATGTCACTTCCCAGCAGAGGAATTTCGGCATCAGAGTGCATTCCTCCATGCTCTGTTCCCTGCTCTGATGCTGTTGGAATACAAGTTAACACAGAGGTGCTGGGAGATCAAAGCCTCCTGGAGCACTGAGCCACATCTGGAAGACAGCTGCTCTCAAGAGCTGCCCAGCTTCTCCGCTGACTAATGTAAAGAAAAGTAAGATTTTATTATGTTAAGCCACTGAGTCTTGGGGGCTGGTTGTTACTACCTATTCTGATGAGCACACCCTGGCTTTTCATCCTTCAGATTTTCATCCTTCCATAAAGAAGCTTTCCCTGACCTTGCCTTACAGAATCTCAAACACACACACAACCACACATACAACAGCAGGCACACAAAACCATGGATACGTTCCTAAATCTAGTCCCCCTTGTTTTTTTATTATTTATTTATTTATTTTAGAGACAGGGTCTCGCTATGTTGCCCAGGCTGGAGTGCAGTGGCTATTCACAGGCGCAATCCCACTACTGATCAGCACGGGAGTTTTGACCTGCTCCATTTCCGACCTGGGTTGTTCACCACTTCTTAGGCAACCTGGTGGTCCCCTGCTCCTGGGAGGTCACCATATTGATGCCGAACTTAGTGCAGACACCCGATGGGCATAGCGCACTACAGCCCAGAACTCCTGGGCTCAAGCGATCCTCCCACTTCAGCCTCGGGAGTAGCTGGGACTATTGGCAGGTGCCACCGTGCCTGATAAGTCCCCCTTGTTTTTCTCTCTTAGCCTTCTTCATTCTTCCTCCACAGTCCCTATCACACTTTGTAATTACACATTTATTCTGTTTTTATTTGTTCATTATTTACCTCACCTACCAGATTGTAAATTTCACCTAGGCAGGAACCACCGCAGATTCGTTTACCAGGGAACTTTCACTAAGCCTGTGCACAAAGCCTGCACCTAATAGTCACGTCAGCTCTTCTTGAATGAATGAACGAGTGAGTGAATAAGTGAATGAACGTACATTCTGAGGAAAGGGTTGTTCCCTGTAGCAACTGGAATGGTTTGTCCTTTCCTAATCTCACACTGAAATGTAATCCTGAATGCAGGAGGTGGGGCCCAGTGGGAGGTGTCTGTGTAGTAATGAGTGAGTTCACACTCTGAGTTCACAGGAGGTCTAGTTGTTCAAAAGAGGGTGGCACCTGCCCTCTGACCCTGCTCCCAGCCTCAGGGATTTCTTTATAGTGGCATAAAAATGGACTAAAACAGCAACCACAGCCACTGGCCTTTCATCTCATCATCCTCGCATCCGTCCTCTCCTACTACACTTGCTATGCCTGACCTCTTCTTCTGCCTTTACTCTCCTGATCCCCTTTCTTTTCTCTTCTCTTCCTTTCCTTCTTTCCACTCTCATCCCTGCCTGAGACGGTGATGCTCATAGCCAAGAAGTTTGCTCACCCTGGCCGTGAGACCAAGGGTTGGGATTGGCTAGTCACTGCTTTTTTTTTTTTTTTTTTTTTGAGGGGGTTTCGCTCTTGTTACCCAGGCTGGAGTGCAATGGCGCGATCTCGGCTCACCGCAACCTCCGCCTCCCGGGTTCAGGCAATTCTCCTGCCCCAGCCTCCTGAGTCGCTGGGATTACAGGCACGCGCCACCATGCCCAGCTAATTTTTTGTATTTTTAGTAGAGACGGGGTTTCACCATGTTGACCAGGATGGTCTCGATCTCTTGACCTCATGATCCACCCGCCTCAGCCTCCCACAGTGCTGGGATTACAGGCTTGAGCCACCGTGCCCGGCCTAGTCACTGCTTTTAACTAGACAAGGGTAGGCTGTGTAAGGCCGGTTGCCTCGCCGGGAGGTCGGACACACCCACCTGTGCACCCAGCACCAGGCTCTGCACTCGGCACCTAGCTCTGCCACATGGCTCCCATGGAAGGCTCCGGCTAATGCAACCCTGGCTGGCTCTTGCACCGGAAAACCCGCCCAACAACCCAACAACCAACCAATAGCGGCCCGCCCCGTCTCAATCCCGCTCCCCTGGAGCCAATCAGAGCACCCAGCTGTTGCTCGTTCCTCATAGCCATAAAAACCCCACGCCCCAGGAAGTCAGTGCGACTTTTCTGGCCCCTTTCCCCAGGACCGTGGAACCTCCCCGGGGAGCTGAATAAACATGGCATTTCATTTTCTTATACTGACCTCAGTTTCCTCTTTTTAAACTCGGCAATAACTCTTACAGACTGTTGGCCCCTGAAACCTAGAATTCTGTCTGCCATTTGCCTTGGCCTCTGCTTGCTCTGCATTCTACATGTGGACACTCACCAGGGCCTGCTTCCTCCCACTGCTCCATCTCTGAGAGCAGCAGGACAGCCACACATTGCTCAAGCTAGGCATGCGACAGTATGTCAGTCTCTCCTCTCCCTTCCACGTCACATTGAAGCAGCCAGGGAGTCCTGTCTATCCTGAGGCACACCTTGTGTCCCCTTTCCTCTCCACCACACCGCCCCTGCTCATGCCCACTCTTCTGACTGAATTCATGACATTCCCTCCTACCTGGTCTCCCAGGCTCTAAACTCACCTTCTGGGAACCTCTGACCCAATCTGATGGTGCATACCTCTCCTTAGATCCATGGCTCCTCTGCCTCTAAGATAAGGTGCACATGCCTTGGCCTGGCCTGCTGGGCCCTCCAGAGCAGGCCCACTTGACCTTGCCATCTTCATCTGGCCCTGCCTCTCATACCCTACGTTCTGGCCGTACTGGACCCTAGCAGTTCTCAAAACTGTGGTGTTCATCCTACTTTGAAATCTTATCTTATCTTATGCTAAGACATTCCTCTTAATGGGAGGACCGCCCATGTTTAGCAAAATGCCTAGATAAACTGCTTTGAAATAGCAGATAAGCCTCCAAGGAAGTGGAAGGAAATAAACAAGAGACAGCTGAGCCACACCACATGAGAAATGAACAGGAAATCTTTCCTTCTTTTCTTTAAAGACACATTGCACATATAGAAGAGTAGGTCATATATGTTCAGTTTTAAAAATAATTGTAAAGCAAATGCACATGGAATCATCAGCAAGGTCAAGATGCAGAGCATGGCCAGGATCCAGAAGCTCATCCTGATCACAGCTTCAGGTGAACAAGGGTCGAGGGTGGGAGAAACTGAGAAAGACTTAGGAGCAGGGAAAGCTCAGGATGTGGCAAATTTGCCTTTTTCTTTCAATTTCCAGTAGAAATTCCTAACATATCTGGTAATGGGGAGTGGGAGGAGACTTGGGTTGACCGTGGACAGAGATAAAGGAACATCTGCAGATGCAGCAGGAAAAATAAGAATTCAAAAGAAATGGAGCAGGAGTCAGGGTGAGATCTAGATTGCTAAATTGGGTCATGGCCGTTCTTGATACCTTTCCCAGACTCGCATCCTACTTTCAACATCCAAAATCATTCCTATTCCCTGCCAGGGAAAAGTGACCCCAAGGAAGGAAGCAAGCATAAGGTAAGATGCACATCATTCATTTCTTCAGCATTCACTCACCCATTCATTCATCAGGCATGTGTTGCATGCCTGGCACTGTGTTAGGGCTGAGGAGACCATGGACACTAAAAGCAGCTGCCATCCTTGGCCTATTGCACCTTATGATCCAGCGTCTCTCCCTGCATGTAGTGCTGAGCTCTGGTGAGAACCTTCCCCTGAGCCTTGTGTGGAGGAGAATTGGCTACACTTCAGGAGGCAACCACCCCAGGCTCACTTGGACCCTTTAAATAAACCCTTTGGTTCTTGTGGGATATGATTTTGTGCTAATTCTATGAGATAGCACACTGCTTTTTATCCTTCACAATTGTATAGGGCATGTACCAGAAAAAGGAATAGAGAGGGGAAGTTAGGCGTAAGTGGATAATCCAAGCTCAGTTTCCCTCCTTCTGTTCTCTTTGCAAGTTCTGTGTATTCCCGAGCTTGCCTTGTGCATGCGTGATGCATGGATGTTGCTGCTAGGGGACATTCACGTGGACCTAATTGTTAAGAATACTGGGAGCCAACAGATCCATTTGGGCCCCTTTGGGGTACTAAATGCAGGTTTCGTACCTCAAGCCTCTACTAGAAAATAAGGAACCCCCACAAAGAAACACTAAGCGCACGCCCATTAAGTCCAGTTCTGGTGATCATAGCTCTCTCTGCTTATTCTGACACGCAGGTGGTAATGGAGATGGGAGAGAAGCTGGACTGGGATGAATCTGGGCAAAACACTGCAACATAGAGCAGTTCACCAGTTGCGTAAACGTTTGTGAAAGTTTCCTCGTTTGAGTTGAGTTAGAGGTGCGTTGTCTACCACTGGCAGTAGCAGCCGTCTAAAGTTTCCTAAGGTTCTGAAAACTGTGGTTGTTTCTGCCTCCTCCAATCATCTAGAACTTCAGGGAGAACACGGCCACCTAGCACATCGTGAGGAGGAAAACCCAGTGCTGGCTTCTGTGATTGGAGAGTGAATAGAAACTTCCTTACTCTGAGCCCAGACTAAGGGAAAGTGAGATAAACATTTAGTAGTGTCTCCGCAGTGAGGAGTAAGGAACATCTGCTCTTGGGAGGTTGACATTTCTCTAAGGGCTAAATAGCAGGAACTGGCCGAAGGCCAACCTGCAGGAACCTTGATGCTCCCAATGCTGATTTCTGAGGTCGAAAGCATGGCGTGTGCCACACCCCAGGACATGAAACACAGGAGCTCCCATTGCAGTCCCCTACTGCTTTGTTCCCAGGGTTCTTTAGCAGAACTGATGCTGTGGAGGAACCACGGGAGTTCATCTACCTATGTGCTGGAGCTCAGGAAGGCCCGGCGCACTGACTCTCTGTGACATGTTCCCTTTCCAGGACAGTGCCTCCCAGCACCTCGTACTCGCCAGGATGCAAGAGTTTGCAGAGCACCTTCCCAGAGAGGCACAGAGGCCCCGGAAGCATTAGCTCAGTGTCCAGCATAGAGTCTGCTGGCAAAGGACGGAAACAACCTATAAAAGAAGTTAGGGTCGGCCAGGCTTGGTGGCTCACGCCTGTAATCTCAGCACTTTGGGAGGCCGAGGCTGGCGGATCATCTGAGATCAGGAGTTCAAGACCAGCCTGGCCAACATGGTAAAAGCCTGGCCAACATGGTAAAAGCCTGTCTTAGAAAAAAAAAAAAAGAAGTTAGGGTCTCATTCCAGCTGCTAGGACCATCACCACTGCAAGATGCAAAATGCTAGACTCTGCTGTCATTTGGAAGGAAGCAGGAAAACGGAGAAAAATATGAATGTGTAATACTTTGTACTTTCATTTGTTTTCTTTTTGAGCACCTCTAAAAACCTTCTGCCACATCATAACCAACGTTTTCATAGAGTTAATGCCTGTACTAATTGAGGGGTCGGGGTTGGGTGTTGCGCCAGATACCTGAGATCTATGGATGCACCGTCAAGAAGCCCAAAGTCCAACAGGACAGATAAAATGGGGACACCATTAGTACAGTCCTAGGCAGAAAGTCATAAATAGAGATAAAAATGCTATATTGGTTTAGAGGAAGGAAAGGTTTATAGATAGGACTGCCTGAGAAAATACAAGGCACCCAGTCGAATTTGAATTTCAGATAAACAATGCATAATTTTTAGTACGTCACAAACATTGCTTATACTAAAAAAATTATACATTGTGTAGCATCGTTTATCTGAAATTCAAATTCAACTGTGTGTCCTGGGTTTTTACGTGGTAAGACTGTCCACCCTATTTATAGAAGGCTTCATGGTGTAAATAATATTTCATCCACCTTTTTAAAGACTGGCAATGCAGAGCAGATGGCAAGTCATGGGTACCACGCACTTAGGGTGCTCCTCTGACCTGCTGCAGAGTCTCCCAGCTCACCAAGAAAACTCTGCAGGTTTATAGGGGTCAGGAAATTGTATTTTTCCTGCCTGTCCCCGTGGCCTGCATCAAGCTGGGAGGGCCGGTCAATGCAGCAGGCATGATGGGCCAGGTTATACCGAGGGGCAAATGACCCTCAGGGTCAGCAGCTCATCATCCTCACTCCAGGCCCCAGGTGGATGAGGGTGGGGGGATGGGAGGGGGAGGCCACTATCTAGGACATTGCCAGTTACCATGGCAAAGGGAAAGAATGTTGCAAAGCAAAGCACAGGCTCTTCAAACACTCACTCAAAAGGAGCACAGTCATTTTCACTCAAAAAATGCCCCGGTTCAAGAAGACAAGAAAATGCAACCCTATCACACGCCTGGGGGAGAGAAACACACAGATCTTTGTAGACAGCACAAAGACCACCACAGTCAGCTCTGAGTTTCAGTTGTACCAACAGCCTGGCTTCTAACCACCAGGGATTCCCCAGTGTCTGGGCCTCCTCAATGGCAGGAGCCCCACTGACAGGGAGGCCTTCTCAGCACCAGGCCCCCCGCAATGCGGACGCTCCAGTGCCGGAGCCTCCCCGAAGCCAGCCCTCCCACTCCACCTGTGCTCCAGTGTTTCAGGAGAATGAAGCCGCCGCGTGCAGGGCTGCCTCATCCTGACACACTGGACAGGTGGCTTCACTCCTTAGCAGTCATATCCCCACCTCCGTCTGGATGTCTCCAGGGGAGGATTAAGAAAACCCATAATCCCAGCACTTCGGGAAGCAAAGCGGGTGGATCGCTTGCGTTCAGGGATTCGAGGCCAGCATGGTGAAACTAAAAATACAAAATTACCCGGGCATGGTGGTGCGCACCTGTAATCCCAACTACTCTGGAGGCTGAGGCAGGAGAATCGCTTGAACCAGGGAGGTGGAGGTTGCAGTGAGCAGAAATCACGTCATTGCACTCCAGCCTGGGTGACAAAAGCTAAACGCTGTCTCAAAAAAAAAAAGAAAAGGAAAAGAAAACCCATAGTAAGGAGTGGCCAGCACCTCGTGGGTAGCAAGTGTGGGGTGACGGACAACACGGTGCTCTGGGAAGGAAGAAAGGAAGGAGCTGCCTCAAGGGATTCTCCTAACCGACCAGGGGAAACCCAGAGATTTGCCTGTGTGTCTGGAGCCCTCCTTGCTAGAGCTCACAGGGCTCAGTGTCAGCCCTGCATGGGCCGAGGTGGTGATGATCCCCTCCAGCCAGAGCACCAGGGAGCAGGCCCAAGGCTGGCCCAGAGGGTCTCCATTTGGCCCCAAAAAGCAGCTGCATTTAAAAATCAACAGGGAAAGGAAATGAAAAATACCCGCCCATGGCCGCCCAGGGCCACCCAGACCCTTGCAGGTTTCCGAGGTCTTTCTGGAAGAGGCACGACTGATGTTGTTATTGCCGAAAGTGCCTGGCTGCGCTCCAGCAATGCTGTCACCGCCTCGCTGTGCGGCAGTCAGGTGTGAGCCAGAGACAAAGAGCCTCTGTGCGCGGCGGCGGCGGGGACAGGGACGCCCCGGGGGCGGACAATGGTGTCGGGAGCCTGGGGAGGCAGCCAGGGCAGGAGGACGCAGGGGGCTGGCAGATGAAAGGGAGAACCTGGAGCGGCCCAGACTCACTCCACCTGAAAAGACGAGGCACAGAACCATCTGCTGCTGAGCCAGGGAGGCGGGCCCGCAGGGAGGTGGGGGTGGGGCTGGGGGCGGGGGTAACAAGCATGCCCCGCTCAGGCTGAGTGCCACGCACTGCCACCCAGCAGCCTTGACAAAACTTACTCTGGTGGCCCACTCTGTGCGGGTCCTTCCATGGCACTGCAGGTACCTCCGATTCGTGAATTTCACCCTGGTAGCCCTACCACCTAGCCTAGAGATTTCTATTAGCCCCAAGAGATTATAGTGAATGAAACTGAGGCTCAGAGAGGTGACCAGCCCAAGGTCACACTGTTGAGACTGAGGTTCAAATCCAAGTCTATCCCATTGCAGACGAAGCCTTTCCCATAATCATAAGCTGCAGCCAACAGCACTGCAATAAATGCCGTGTTCCTTGCCCCAGAGTAGGGCTGGGACCAGGTGAGCTGAGTCTCACCAGCTCTGGCAAAAAAAATTAAAAGGACCACCAGAGAACTCAGTGATCACTATAAATGATATTTTAATGCAAATTGAAAGTAATGTAAAATATCCCTGAAGAATAAAATATCCAAATTGTAAATAAGACAGGACCCAGCCTGGTACTCGGGCTCCCTTAGGGTGAATCCTCCCTCACCTCACCCCAGATGGCCCCTGCCCTCAAGGGTAGCTCACTCCTAAGCAGTCCACATGTGCCCACGATACACAGCCTCCAAATCATCTTTGTTCCAGCAGGCAGGATCCCCTGAGCCTGCCACCCATGCCAGCTGGATTATAGAGAGTCCTGCTGCAGAGTCACGAATGTCCCCCATCCCAGCGTGGCCTGCACTGAGCACAACTGTAAAGGTCTTTGGTCTCCCTGTTTCCCCTCTCAGTGCTAATCTCTGCCTCCACCCCTGGCACCAGTTCTGCTCATAACTGACTCTCAGCGAAGGTTTCAGATAGTGGTTCCCTGGCGCTCAGACCTGGCTATACGTGAGAATCTAAACATGTGGCAGGCTGGGTCCCACCGGCCAGTTAAACAGAATTTCTGGGAGTGGGCCCAGGTGTCTGTGTTTTGGTTTTTGTTTTGTTTGTTTAGCGACTGGATCTTGCTCTGTCACCCAGGTTGAAGTGCAATGGCGCAATCATAGCTCACTGCTGCAGCCTTGAACTCCTAGGCTCAAGATATCCGCCCACCTCAGCCTCCCAAGTAGCTGGGACTATAGGCATGCACCACTACGCCCACTAATTTCTTTCTGTTTTTGTAGAAACAGGGTTTTACTGTGTTGCCCAGGGTGGTCTTGAACTCCTTGCCTCAAGATATCCTCCTGCCTCAGCCTCCCAAAGTGCTGGAATTACAGGTGTGAGCCACCCCACCCTGCCTGTATCTATATTCTTAAAGGCTCTCCTGGTGATTCTCAAGAACAGCCAGCATTGAGAGCTGAGGCTGGAAGGACTTAACCATCCTGGGGTAGGGGCTGGAGGATGCATTATCATAGGGAACTCTCAAAAGTGAAAAAATCCTTTATGACCCAATTCTGAACCCAAAGGATGGGATTCAGGCTTCAGTGGGTGAGCAGACCCCTCCCAGCCTCTCTCAATCATTGATACAGCAGATTCTTACTCAAAATAGTAACTGTATCTTATGTCTCAATTCTACATCCGCAATAGGAGACCAAGTCATTAAGAAAAATAGAACTGCCACAGCTTCCAAACCTTATGTCACTTAATGTCCTTAGGGCCTCAGGATGCTCAGCAGGGAACAAAGTTATTATTTGTTCATCTTTGTGTTTCCAGCACCTAACACTGTGCTGACTCGAAAGAATATTCGCTGAGTAGACGAACGAAAGACGAACTCTTGCGCATCTCCTTTATTCAACCATTCGTGTGACCTTGGACTGCACCTCGCTTCTATGATTAGAGGGTAGTTCTTGTTCCCCCCACCCCAGTCCACTCAGCACCTGCTCTCCGCCCTGGTAAGCTCACTTGTCTGGCCCACATCAGGGACTTCCTTCCCCTCTGGTCTCTGGTTGGGGCTGCCAATGCAGGGAGGAAATGGAATGAGGGTGACTCCTTCTCCTCAGGCTCACTCCCAGGGCGGCTGCCTCAGACTCTGTGTCCCATTTCCAGAGGTCACTGCTCTTCTCAAGATGGTCTCCTCTGGGTGACTCTGTCTTCCTGCCCCATCCAGGACCTTGGGATGGTGAGAACTTAGCTGTCACTGACCCAGAGCACTGCACTACCCATTGTGGCCTTCCTGCATCCTGCCCACACCTTTGTAAATAAGCCCTCCACGAATTAGCCTAATATGAGCATGCCATTTGTTTCCTGTTGGGGCCATAACTGATTGGGGAAGGGACTAAAACAAAATTCTCTGATGTACCTTCCAGCTATAAAAAAGTGAAATTGATTCCTAGTACCTTTCCATGCAGTTACTTATTGGGAAGCAAGTCATCTCTGCATGGGAGTGGATCCTAAGCATAACCGAGCTTTTGATGAGGAGAGGCTGAGAAGGAATTGCACTGAGCCTGGGAGGCTGCTGCTGTGCCACAGGAGAACACTGATGGCTCAATACCCAGGACTGGGACAGTGGCTGGGAAAGGACACGGCTGTGCAAATGTCTTCTTAGGCTTACAGGCTGTAGACCAAAACTCTTTGGGTATGTGGCAGCCATAGAAATGCACCACTTGGCTCCATCTTCAAGAGAGAGTCTGCTGCAGGGAATATGGATGACTGGCAGCCTCCAGCTGCTGCACCTTTGGACACCCCCATAGCCTTCATGGCAAGCCACACTTCCCCTGGGCTGCTCCCAGCACAAGATGAGCACAGCTGAGGTCCCAGAGCCAGGCCATTGCTGCCCAGTACGAGACTCTTCCCATGGATGCACTTTGTTTGGGTCACCCAACTGGCCTGGCCAAGACTTTCTCAGAACGTGCTATAGCCTGAGGCTCCCCTGGTCTAATCTTTCCTTCCTGCTCTCCCTTCTCAGGTGCCAGATCAGCTTCTCAGTCTGATGTCTCTCGCAATCTGATCCTGCTCTCTTTTTTTTATCATTCACAGGCATTTGCCCCAGTAAATCTCTTGTTTTTCTCATGTTACTGGCATTGACCTCTCAGAGAACTCACAGTGGGTACCAGGCGTGGCGTGAGGAAAGTGATAAGATGATATTGAAGACTGGCTTACTTGCTGACCAGCTGCCAAGTCAGATTCGCTCTGGAATGAAAAGTGGGGACTGGACAGTCCCAGACTCAGAGTGATAGCCCAAGTGCTGAAGATTTCCTAGGCTGCAACCTGTGAAAATGTCTAGGCAAGAAGGGACGCCCTTGCTAGGGCTGGACATTGGTGTGGACAAGCGAATAATGCCTGCAAGGACAGGGGAATTGGCTAATGGTTACTCATTTGTTCTCACACCCTGCAGACAGGTGATGAGACATGGAAGACAGTGAACAACCAAAGGCTAAGCGTGAGAGCCAGGGGGTTCTTTCATGGTTTACAAAAAGACCATTGGAGGTAGGCTGTTGCTCAGGCTGGAGCGCAGTGGTACACTCCAATTTTTACAATTATTATTACAGTGGTTCACTGTGACCTTTAATTTCTGGGTTCAAGCAATCCTACTGTCTCAGCCTCTTGAATAGCAGGGACTACACACCACCACACCTAGCTAATTCTTTTCTTTTTTGTAGAGATTGGGTCTTGCTATGTGGCCCCAGCTGGTCTCAAACTCTTGATTTCAAGTGATCCTCCTGCCTGGGCCTCCCAAAGTGCTGGGATAGGCCTCCAGAGACATATAAATGCTCAGTAATGTCAGGGCCATTGTTGGGAAAATCTGGGATCTTGAAAATTGAGATGAGGGTGTCTGGGTGGATGTCCTCTAAGATTTGGGTGCTGCAGCCCCCCGAATGCTCAGAGCTTACAGAGCTGGTTCACCCTTCCATGGTAAGAGCTACCACCTCCCTCGAATGACAAGATGTTTGCTGAAGCCTCTCACCTGCCTCACTGTGTGATAGGAAGGATAAGGGCTCCTCAAAGATGTCTGGGCCCCAAATCCAGGAAGCTGTGAAATGATACCTGAAATAGCACAAGGAACTGGTAGATGTGGTTAAGGGTCCTGAGATGGAAGATGATCCTTGCTTATCTGTGTGGGCCCAATCTAATCACATGGGTCCTTACAATTGGATATCCATTTCTGGCTATGGTCAGAGGCACAGGTGACTGTGCAAGAATGATCTGAGAGCTGCAGGGCTGCTGGCTTTAAAGACAGAGGAAGAGGGCCCTGAGCCAAAGAATGCAGGTAGCCTTTAGAGGTTGGAAAAGGCAAAACAAACAAACAATAGACACAAAACACAGATTCTTGCCTTGAGCCTCCAGGAGGGTATGCAGCCCTGTCAACATCTTGATCTTAGCTCACTGAGGCCCATGTTGGTATCCAATTTAAAGAACCCTGAGATAATAAATGTGTGAGAATAATTTGTTATGGCAAATAGAAATCCGCTCACCATGACTCCTGGTAGCCTACTTGGAGACTTTGTGTTTCCTGTCCCTACAACTATGGGCTCTGCCAGGTTAGAGACCCCAGTTTCCAAAGAGGATTCCCGGGGACATTGTAAAGGTCCTAGTGAAGTACACGTTACAGTTACCACCAGGGCACTAGATACCTCATGTCCATCAACCTGTGGGCAGAAGGGAAATGCCCATCTTGGCGAGGGTGATGGACCCTAATCAGCAGGGGAAAATGGGGCTTCTTGTGCTCCATGAAGGCAGGCAGGAAGATGTGTGGAACCCAGGAGATGCCTGGGGTGTCTCTTGGTGTCCCCTGGTTCAGTTGCATTGTGAATGAACACTTGCAACATCCCCTGGCCTAAGAAGGCTAAAGTCACCAAGAGCTCAAACCCTCCAGAATGAGAGTATGGACCACACCACCAGGAATGCCACCAGGACCTGTCAAGGTGATACCAGGGGAGAAATTTAAACTGCAGAGTAAAGAAAAAGGGTAATGAATACTAGACGCGGTATTGCAGGACCAACTGCAGTGATAAAGGCAGCAGCTCTTCCCACTCACCTCCTCTCCTAAGTTTCCCCTTAAGAAGAAAGGCTCACAGGAACCGCATTCCCCAAACCCGCTTGAAGAATAGATCAGCCCAGCACAAGGGGTGGCCTGTGATGGGTACTCAGCTCCCCTTCCTGAGAGCCCGTGGCTGGAACTTTGGATCCTCCACGGCCTTTGTGCCGAGGCCCCACTTCCTCCAAGATGCTTCCAGCCAATGACTAAGACTAAGCCCCTTTCATGCTCCACACATTTCTCCTGCATGTCTCATCCTGCCCTGGTATCTGCCTCCCAGGAGACCTGAACTGATCAGGGTGAAAGCAGACCTTCCTTTAAAAGGAGCTGTCTTGCCCACAGTGAGTCATGCTAAGAAGCAGCCAGCCTCAGGAAGGTGAAGGGAGCACCCTCCTAGATGCCAGAGGTCCACTGTGACCCTGATTCCTGGCCCAGGGGTGTTTATTAAAGCGAAAACTCCTGGGGGAATCTTGGAGGTTCTGACCTAGTAGGTCTGAAGTTGGCCTCAGAGCATGAGTCGTAACAGATGCCTCATGTGTACAGGAGGCCCAAAGACCACCTGAAGCCAAAGCCAGTGGTTCTCAGATGCCGGCAGCATCAGAATCCCCTAAAGCACAGAGGGCTTCCCCCTGACCCCAGAGTTTTTTCAGGACCTCTAGATGGGCCCAAGAATCTGCAAACTTCTGTGGCACAGAAATTTGGGGAACATTTACCATGGCCAGCAGGAGGCGGTCGGGTGCGGTGGCTCACACTGTAATCCCAGCACTTTGGGAGGCTGAGGTGGGCAGATCAAGAAGTCAGGAGTTTGAGACCAGCCTGGCCAACCTGGTGAAACCCCATCTCTACTAAAAATACAAAAATTAGCCAGGCATGGTGACGGGCACCTGTAATCCCAGCTACTTGGGAAGCTGAGGCAGGAGGATTGCTTGAACCTGGGAGGCGGATGTTGCAGTGAGCCAAGATCGTGCCATTGCCATTGCACTCCAGCCTGGGCAACAAGAGCAGAAACTCCAACAAAAAAGAATAAGATGGAGAAGGAGGAGGAGGAGAAAGAGGAGGAGGAGAAGAAGGAGGAGGAGGAGGAGGAAGAGGAGGAGGAGGAGGAGGGGGAGGAAGAAGAATTAGAATTAGAAGAAGGAGGAGGAGGAGGAGGAGCAGGAGAAGAAGGAGGAGGAGGAGGAAAAGAAGAAGAAGAAAGCAGGACGCCTGCCCAGTAGCAGACGCCCGGTGAGTCTGGGGCTGAAAAGCAAGGATTGCATTCTGGAGTCGCACTTCCTTTCACGGTTCCCTGAACCTTCCCTAGAGCCTTGATTGAAATCTCAGCCCGGTCCCTGCTCTGTGGAAGGGTGGTGAGGCCCTGTTTTATGCACCTGAGGAGAGCAGTGTCCTCCCAACTCTGTGGCCAAGGAGAAGGACAGCAGCCATCCAACAGGGGTCCCAACAGGGGTCCCACGGGGACCTCCGCTGGGGTGGAGCTGGGGGCAGGGTGAGCAGGTGGCACAGCAGCCTTGGGGCATCTCCCCAGCACATGGAGGAAGCAGCAGGCAGCTCTCAGGAAGAGCAGGGGGAAAGGTCAGAGCAGTGCCCCTGTGTGGCCGGAGAGCTGTGGGAGCATCACTATCCTAACTGGGTTAAATGGAACCAGGTGGTCAAAGGGCCTATACGTCCTCCACCTGGATCATCACAAGCTGACTATGTTAATTTAGCCAGCTGTCCAACACTTCCCAGATTTTTCTCTTTCTGGGTCTCCTGTGGTTAGAGCAACTCCCTGACTTTCCTAAGCCTTCCAAACCCAGAACTCCCACCCTTCCAGACCCTGGACCCCTTGGCCTCTTTCACCAGTGTTTTCTTCAAAGGAGACAGTAAAGTCCCCAGGGGCATTTATTATTATTTTATTTTTATTTTTATTTTTTATTTTTTCCAGAGGAAGAAAGAGAGAAAGAAAGAAACAGAAAGAATAAAAAAAGAAAAAGAAAAAAAAAAAAAGAATGAAGGAGAGGAAGAAAGAGGAAGAGGAAGAGGGAGAGAGAATAGGGGTGTTGCTTTATTGCCCGGGGTAAAATGCAGTCTAAAAATGGGTATGCCTTAATTGTGTTTAATAATAGAGACATAAAAAAAAAAAGAGGGAAGAAAATAATTAACAAGCAGCCAACGAATATTTCATTTAAACCTATAAATATGTGTGATGTAGTACTGATAAGAATGTATATTTTGTGTATTTAAAGTGGAGAGTTCTATAAATGTTAATTGAGTCTACTTGTTCCGGATTTGAGTTCAAGTCCTGGATATCGATGTTAACTTTCTGTCTCAGTGATCTGTCTAATATTGATGTTGAAGTCTCCCACTATTATTGTGTGGGAGTCTAAGTCTCTTTATAAGTCTTATGTATCTGGGTATTCCTGTATTGGGTGTGTATATATCTAGGATCTTTAGCTCTTCTTGTTACATTGATCCTTTTATTATGTAATATCCTTCTTTGCTTCTTTTGATCTTTGTTGCTTTAACATCTATTTTATCAGCAAAAATTGCAACTCCTGCTTTCTACTTATTTATTTATTTTTGTTCTCCATTTGGTTGGTAAATTTTTCTCCATCCCTTTGTTTTGAATCTTTGTGTATCCTTGCATGTGAGATGGATCTGGATGTAGCATACCAATGGATCTTGGCTTTTTTTGCCTGTCTGTGACTTTGGATTGGGGGATTTAGTCGGTTTAAATTTAGAATTAATAACAATATATGTGAGTTTGATACTGCCATTTAATGTTAGCTGGCTGTTTTGCCCATTAGTTGATGCAAGTTCTTGATTATGTTGATATTCTTTATTTTTTGATATTTTTTAGAAAGGCTGATACTGGTTGTTCCTTTCTATGTGTAGTGGTTCTTTCAGAAGCTCTTGTAAAGCAGGCCTGGTGGTGATGAAATCTCTGAGTGCTTGCTTGTTCACAAAAGATTTTATTTTTCCTTCGCTTATGAAGCTTAGTTTGGCGGGATGTAAAATTCTGGGTTGAAAGTTCTTTTCTTTAAGGATGTTGAATATTGGCCCCCACTCTCTTCTGTCTTGTAGAGTTTCTGCTGAGAGATCTGCTGTGAGTCTGATAGGCTTCACTTTATGGGTAACCTGACCTTTCTCTCTGGCTGCCCTCAGTATTTTCTCCTTCATTTCAACCCTGGTGAATCTGGCGATTATGTGCCTTGAGGTTGTTCTTCTTGAGGAATCTCTTTGTGGTATTCTCTGTATTACCTGGAGTTGAATATTATCCTGCCTTGCTAGGTTGGGAAAGTTTTCCTGAATAATATCCTGAAGCGTATTTTCCAGCTTGGATTGATTCTCTTCGTCACATTCAGATACACCTATCAAACGTAGATTAGTTCTTTTCACACAGTCCCATATTTCTTGGAGACTTTGCTCATTCTTTTTTATCCTTTTTTCTCTAATCTTGTCTTTTTGTTTTATTTCATTAAGTTGGTCTTCGACCTCTGATATCCTTTCTTCTGCTTGATCAATTCGGCTGTTAAAACTTGTGCATACTTCGTGAAGTTCTCGTGTTGTGTTTTTCAGCTTCATTAATTCACTTATATTCCTCTCTAAATTGTGTGTTATTGTTAACATTTCATCAAACCTTTTTTCAAAGTTCTTAGTTTCTTTGCATTGGATTAGAACAAGTTCTTTTAATTTCCAGAAGTTTCTTATCATCCACTTTTTAAAGCCAGCTTCTGCTAATGGAACACAGTCTTTCTCCATCAGGCCTTGTTCCGTTGCTGATGAGGAACTGTGATCCCCTGTGGAGGGAGAGGCATTCTGATTTTGGGTATTCTCAGCCTTTTTAGGCTGGTTTCTTCCCTTCGTTATAGATTTATCCATTTGTGGTCTTTATAATTACCATCTTTATAGTTGGGTTTCTGAGTGGACCTCCAACTTGTTGATTCCCGGCGCTAAAATCTGAGCAACCTACTGCGCCGGCTAAAACAGCGGCGTTAAGATTGATGGTGCTTTTCTGACTCTGCACTGAGAACCGCCACTCCAAGCCAGCGGCAAAACCACCTCACCGGCCACAAGAGTCGTGCTGGCGACCCGTGGGACTCCTCCGCTGGGAATCACCTGGTGCGTGAGCAGCAAAAATTGATCTGAAAGTGTGGTGTCCTCTCGTTCTTTGCGCTTTCAGTGGGAGCTGCAATCCCGAGCTGCTAGTGATCAGCCGTCTTGGATCTCTCTCCCCCAGGGGCATTTATTAAAGCAAAAACTCCTGGGGGAATCTTGGAGGTTCCGATCTAGGAGGTCTGAGGTTGGTCTCAGAGTGTGAGTTATTACAGATGCCCCATGTGTGTGCAGGAGGGCCAAAGACCACCCGAAGCCAAAGCCAGTGGTTCTCAGATGCCAGCAGCATCAGAGTCTCCTAAAGCACAGAAGGCTGCCTCCGTCTCGAGTTTTTTCAGGACTTCTAGATGGGCCCAAGAATCTGCATGTTCAACAAATTCTCAGGTGGCCACCATGCTGCTGGTTCAGGAACCTCACTTTGAGAATCTTTGCTTTAAGAGATATGCTCTCCTCCCCCTTCAACTCATCACCTAGCAGGAAAGAGTGGTCTCATCATGTTTGCTGCTTGAGACCTCTCCAACAAGACAAGAGGCTTCCGCAGACCCTTCCCAGCTATCTGGCCTTTGCAGACCTATCCTTGCCGGGTGGACTGGGGTCACATCACAGCTTTTTGTCAGAACCATCAGGCCAAAGTGTCGAGTAACCGAGTCCCAATGCACGTGTGACCCACAATTTACTTACAGGAGGGGGCTTAAGAGTGATACCCTGGTTGGAATGAGGGCCCTGAAGGCCCGTCTGAAAGTGCTGACTTCTCGGCAGATGCACTATTGCTATTGAGATGATATTTTATTTAGAGAGCAATGGTGGGGGTGGGGGAATAAAGTAGGTGGAGATTATCAGGGAGAGGGTTAAAGTCCCCCAAGACACTCCATTGGAGCTGTCCTTGGAATGGGGCAGGGGCATCAAGCCAGGGCCGAAACCTGCAAGGTAAGTCTAAAGAGAACGAGTGGTAAGACTGCAGATCCAGGAGACCCTTGGAGACAGGTTCTCCCCCGTGAGCCGCCGCGTCCGGACAGTTGCATTAATTTGGTTTTTGTTGTCGTTGTTGTTGTTGTAGCAAGAGGTATTAAAGGGGATAGTAAACCTGGAGAAAAGAAACCCCCACCTAACACTTAATTGGTGTGTTAAGGATCTCAGGCCCGTGCTGGACCCTGCCATGGAGGTGAGGACATTAGCAGAATTCCTCAGAGCCCGGGGAGACAGCTTGCAGTGAGGAAATAAATGCTACCAAAATAGGCAAATAAATAGACAAATGATAAATTAGCTATAGACAGAAGATAGTGTGGTAAGACGGGTTTCGGCAAAATAGAAAGTGTGGCTGAGGGGCCTAGCGCGGTGGCTTACGCCTGTAATCCCAGCACTTTGGGAGGCTGAGGTGGGCGGATCGTGAGGTCAGGAGATTGAGACCAGCCAGGCTAACATGGTGAAGCCCTGTCTCTACTAAAAATAGCAAAAATTAGCTGGGAGTGGTGGCATTGCCTGTAGTCCCAACTACTCAGGAGGCTGAGGCAAGAGAATTGCTTGAACCTGGGAGGTGGAGGTTGCAGCGAGCTGAGATCGTGCCACTGCACTCCAGCCTGGGCAACAGAGCAAGACTCCATCTCAAAAATAAATAAATAAATAAAATAAAGTCTCATTCAATAGACAGAGAGAGATAGTTAACCCTAGGTATAGACCGATAGATCTCATTTTTCAAGCTGTGTACTTGTTGACATCTTGCACCAAACATTTTCATTTCTCCTTCTAGGCACACGGCACAATTGCCTTTCCTCGCAGATTATGTGTGACTGTGCAGCTTGGTCTCGACAATGGGAATGTAAACAGATGGTGTCACCTCTGTGAGAGTGCATCAGAAACAAGAGTGATTCACTGCAGTATTTTGACCTCTGTGCTATCGATCCATAACGTCTCAGATGAAATTTTCTCCAACACTGGGGCCCTAAGAAAGAAAATGACACGGAGCAGAGAACGAGCCAGTTTGTGATAAACATTTACAGTAAGCAATCTAATTAACAAACACATTTTAAAGTGCTCTTTTTTCTTTTCTCTTGTTTCTTTTCTTTTTCTTTTTTTAATGGAGACAGAGTTTCACTCTTGTTGCCCAGGACGGAGTGCAGAGGCGTGATCTCAGCTCACTGCAACCTCTACCTCCCAGGTTCAAGCAATTCTCCAGCCTCAGCCTCCTGAGTGGCTGAGAATATAGGCGCCCACCTCTATGCCCAGCTAATTTTTTGTACTTTTAGTAGAGACGGGGTTTTGCCATGTTGGCCAGGCTGGTCTCCAACTCCTGACCTCAGGTGATCTGCCGGCCTTGGTCCCCCAGAGTGTTGGGATTGCAGGCGTGAGCCCCCGTGCCAGGCAGCTTTTTTCTTTTAGATGCTAAGATTTAGGTCGTTATTTGTTACCACAGCATAACCTAGCGCATCCTAACAAATACAGGAGTGGGTCATTTGTCCTCTCGCCTGGCCCCTGTCACTTCTCTGGGACTAAGAAGGATTAGGAAAGAGACATAAAGGCTCAATGTACCCCATAGAAGACTGCTCAGAGATGGGAGCAGAAAGAGGCGATCTTAGAACCAGACGTAATGACTGTCAGGGTGAAGTCCTATGCCGTCACCCCACCCCTCTCCTTCTTCACTTTTTTCAAACAACAAACACTAAATAGAAGCTACACAGTCAAGACCTGAGTGTCGTGCTCGTTGTTAAAAACAAGGATGAATCAGGCACGGCCTCCCTCCTGGGGACCCCATGGTCTAGTGGGTGATAGTCATGTCAACAAACGGTTTCAAAGCTGGTTCAATTGGGGAAGCAAGTACAAAGTGCCTACAGGGCCCTTCCACAGTAAAGGCGAGGGGGTATCAGGACTTGGGAGACCAGTAGGCAGCACCTAGGTGAAGCCGGAGTATAAAGCCATTGGCACATGCAGTGCCTGGCCCCACCTCTGACTTCTTGTGATCCCGGGGTCCCCTGGTACAGAGCTGCCTCCTGACCCCGGGAGGCGAATCGCCATTGGCACGGTGCAGGAGCACAGCCTGTCAGCAGGAACTTGGCAAGTAGAATTGTTTTCAAGCTGGGGAACTAACAGGTTGATCCTGAGACAAGTTATATTGACCAAAAAAAACAGAGGCAATTCTAGCAGAACCCCCACTGAGGTGCTGATTGGCTGGGCCTCGACTTTCAGAGTTTTCAGAAGGTCTAAAACCAGGGAGCAAGTCTGCTGGCCCAGGAACAATGCTAGGGGTCACAAACCACTGCCGGACTCTGCTCGAGAAGCGAGGATGTTAAGCACAATTCCCAGAACCCAGGGAGACAGCTGGCTGTGAGGAAACAAATTACACGGAAATAGGCAAATAAATAGACGATGATACATAGATTCGATATAGAGAGATGACGGAGGATGGTGATGCTGGATGATGTCAGACAAGAGAGAGACAGAGAGAGAAGAATCAATCTGGAGGTACCTAGTCTAAGATTTCTGAGGTCCCTGAGAATGACCCAGTTTCTAAAACAAAAATCTCGGCACAGACTATCATCATTTTATTTTTCTGATTTGTTTCATCTTCAGGTCTCAAAAAGGTAGAATAATGAAGTCTTATTTGTTTTGTCATACAATATTACTTGTTTTGTCATAAAATCATCTGATTTGATGTCATTAATTGAAAATATTAATGACATTAAATCAGAAGATCTCAGGGGTACAGGTGGTCAGAAATCCATGCTAGCCTTTACACAGAGACACTTCTGACCTTTGCCTTGGTGCACTGCAGTGACGCCTCTATTCAAGATAACCAGAAAAGTGATTTATGTGTGTATACATATATAGAGAGAGCATGATAACAGGAAACAAATCATTTGTCCGCATCTCTTGGTCCCATCTCACCCCTACATCATAGGATAGACTGTTTGTTGACACCGAATGCATTTTATTAATGCCTCAAAATAATTACTGAAACTTCACCAAGCTACCCTTTGCTAGGAAGAATGACTTGGACCGCTGGAGATGACTGAAGCATCAGAAGCCTCCATTATATGGTGTCGCATGCCAGGGACTCCTGGACCGCGTTAAAGGGCTCCCAATCCAGCGAAGCCAATGTGAAACAAATTGGGGGTGTCATGTGGTTAGCAGTTTGCCTAGCAAAACTGCTTCCTTCCTCTGTGACAGGCACCCCTTTATTCAGGGACAGATACAGGGTCAAAAACCTACTCCTCTAAGTGAATACACTGGCCATCTCCTTTGGTAAACAGAAAACTACCCAAACCTAAGGATCTCTCTGTTACTTTCTACCTTTCTTCCATGTCCCTTTTTGGATGAATTTTTCTCCATCTGTTTCTCATTCGTGTCTTACCTCTTTTCTCTCTTTTCCTGAGGTTCAGTCCTCCTTAAGAAGACACAGGACTTCAGCAAGTGCCTGCCACGGTGTTTGTAAAATCCCGTTCCCCAAAGTGACACTAATGGTCTGTGGAACTTCTCTGGCCCTAATTACTTGGCAGTAGAAATCTCAGCAGGCTGCTTCTCCCTGCAGTCAGTTCCTTAGGTCATTACCACGAGCCAGAGCTGAAGCCATGAGCTGAGGAAAAGGGTGGTGCTGGGTTAGGCTGAAATGCCTACTCCTGACTTCAGCCTGTGCACAGAAAGACAATGCTGGCAGGTAAAATATGGAGCAGGAAGGACAGACGGACCCACTACATTTTAAAAACCAAAATCACTGTAAGTAGAAAAGGAGAAGTCTTCTCTGCAAAACTAATATTATTATTTCTTTAGTCCAAATCGCCAAGTCTGGGTGGTTTCAAATCCACTTGCTTAGTGTGAGGTCTTCACGTCTTGACTCTAGAATTCTGTCGTGAAGTGGGAAAACGTCAAAGCACACCAAGGGCCCGTGGGCAATGCCTGTCCAATTCATGCTGCCAAAGAGCTAAACTCCCAACGTAAGATACACTCAGAGTTAAAACAAGCAACAATGCCCGGTTTGTAGAGGCCTCTGTCAGTCTGAATACGTGGTGAGGAAGGCTCTGGAAGGGAAGAAAACCAGTTCTCATTGTGGTTCTGTCTCGTACTTTGGACTACTTTGAACTGCAATCTTGCGACACCCAATTACTGGCAATGGACTATCATCCTATGTTTTCTGAGCTGTGGTTGCTATTGAAATGATCTGTCACCTGTTTTTCGTAGTTTCCAGGACTTGGAAGAGCAATTCCATTTTCAAAAGCTTTTAATTTACCCTCCCTTCCAAGTTCACATTAAGTGCACTAATCAAGGACATTTTTGCTCTGTCTCTAGCACCTAGGCCAGGCAGTGGCTAGCACAGGGGAGCCCCTATACCTATGTATTCAATGTTGGTCGAATGGAATAGAATGGGGCATGTTATGAGGCGATTTGTTTTCAGGCCCTGATTTTCCGACTAAACGTTCCAACACTCATTCCATCAGCAAATTCATTAATTCAACAAATATTCATGGAGAGCCAATTTCATGCCAGCCCAGGCCTCTGGGGCCACAGTGGTGAGCCAGGCAGGCGACCAGCCTTGTTAAAGACACTGAGAGAGAACTGTGGCCTCCACCCTTGAGCTGCTTATAATAAGGTGAGAGAACAGAACAGATCGGAAGCAATTAGAAAACAATTAAGTGTTAAATTCTACGCCTCTGACTAGCCCAGGGGATTCTCAGAGGGAGAGAAAGCTCATGTAGTCATTGCTGTTTTCACGGAAGAGGTGATCTTTGGCTGAGCCTTCGAAGATTCCCTAGATTTGGGATGCAGAGCAGAGTGGGAAGAGTAGAATGTTCCTACAGGGAAGCAGATACCTGAAACCACTCAAGGAAAATTAGAGCCTTACATACCCAGTTACATGCTGGACCTCCATTGCTCCCAGATAAAAAACTTGATATCCTCTGGTGACTTACAAGAATTTGAATATTTGAATTGGACTTGGAGGTATTTAGTTTCTTCACAAGTCTAATTTTCCTTCCTCTAGCATGCTAGAACATGAACTTGCAATGATTTCCTTCAGGCCACTGCCTTGGGAGAGAATTTGGAGTCTTGTTCTAATGGCCGACCCGGAGGGACTGCATCAGAATCTCCTGGGGATCTCTTCTCCTTGGCCCACCACCAGAATCACTGAATCAGTAAATATGAAATGAAATCCAGGAATCTGTATATTTTTAAAGCTCCCCAAGTGATTTTCTTTTTTTTTTTTTTTTTTTTTTGAGACGGAGTTTCACTCATGTTACCCAGGTTGGAGTGCAATGGTGCAATCTCGGCTCACCGCAACCTCCGCCTCCTGGGTTCAGGCAATTCTCCTGCCTCAGCCTCCTGAGTAGCTGGGATTACAGGCACACGCCACCATGCCCAGCTAATTTTTTGTATTTTTAGTAGAGACGGGGTTTCACCATGTTGACCAGGATGGTCTCGATCTCTTGACCTCGTGATCCACCTGCCTCGGCCTCCCAAAGTGCTGGGATTACAGGCTTGAGCCACCGCGCCTGGCCTCCCAAGTGATTTTCTTAATCATCTTGGTTTGGGAGCTGTTCTTTTAGATTTATTTCAAAGACATTCCCTCTCCAAAATCAGGATGAGAGGTATAGGCATATAGTAACTAAAGAAGTAGATAAGACCGATGTCCATAAATCCCTCTAACAGAAAACCTGGATAATTTATTGGGGAAAGATATCAACCTTGCTCACTCCACTTCCTTGACCTTCTAAATGAGTCAAAATGATCAAAGGTTAGCCAAAATGAATTAAAATTTACCATTATGGAATGGGCACTGCCTGATAAATGAAAATGAAGGGAGAGATTTTTTCTTTATTTAAGATGTTAAAAAGCTGAAGCTGTTAGTGAGTTGGAATTAACTAATGTACTCTCTTGCCTTATTTAGCTCAGTTTGTGTCTCTGATTCAAGCGGGGATAAAAGTCCATTTGTATATAAGATGTTCCAAGTATAAAAGCTAGGAACAGGCTGGGTCTGATGTCTCACACCTGGAATCCCAGCACTTTGGGAGGCCAAGGCAGCAGGATTGCCTGAGGTCATGAGTTCAAAACCAGCCTATGCAACATAGTAAGACCCCCGTCTCTACAAAAATATTTGAAAAATTAGCCAGGTATGGCAGTGAGTGGTCCCAACTATACTGGAGGCTGAGACAGGAGGACTGCTTCAGCCCAGAAAGTCAAGTCTGCAGTGAGCCATGATCTCACCAGCCTGGTCAGCATAGCAAGACTCCGTCTCAAAAACGAAAATAAATAAACCAACAAAACCAATCAAGAACAGCCTATTTATTTCTTTGGTCACATGAACTGCTTAGAGAACAATGCTCCATCCATCAGCATTAAGAAGGTTGAGAGGATGATTACGGGTCTGTATGCACCATGCTCTATTTCTCAGTCCCCTCGACTTTAATAGACATACTTCCTAATGTTTCAAGATGTCTTCCTCCTCTTAGACTCACCTCACAAATCCCTGGTTCCATTTTCTTTTACAAATCTCATTTATACTCTGTCCTGGGGACTGGTTTGCATTTTCTCTCTTTGGCTACATATTCAATTCCTATTATTGTCAATGAAAGTTATGTGCTCAAACTGAAGGCTTAAAATATACCTGCAAATTCTTCCTTGGCCAACACACACACACACAGACACACACACACACACAGGCTTCTTCTCTTCTCACTGTGATCTTGATTCTTGTTTAATCCAGGACACCAGGGTTCACTTTCTTTGTGATATTTCAAAAATCGGACTGAGCTTTCCCTGAGGTGATCACAGTATACAGAAATTAACTAGCTTGGTTTCAGAGGTCTGAATGGCTCAGAGGATGCACTTATTTTCTGTAGACATAATTGAAAACTCAGTTTATTACTTGTTCAGTATTAGTTCTGAATCACAGGGAGCAAATCTTCATGTATTTATTCATCATCTTCTGCGAAGGGCAGATTATCATTCGATGGCACCTAATTCTCTCCTAAAATTTTTGTCTAAATCATTTTAACAAATAACCAGCCCAATAACGATGATGGCGTTCTAGTAACACTAAACAGAAGATGCATTACAAGCACGTACACCAAAAAGCTCTGTCACAAATACTCCACATCATTATTGCTGTCATGTCACTGCATTTTCAGCATCCACTTTGATGACAGCTGTAGGATTCAAGATTTACTTCCATGAAAACTTATAAGTGTAAAATGTAAGGCCAAAGCACCAGGGCTAATCACAACTACAGTCTCGTTACATTTGTCATAATCCTACAGGAAAAGAAACACCGAACTAATCATTAACTCGACAAGCTATGCACTCCAGACCCCACCTTCCTATTATATGTGACTTCGAAGATTCAGAGCATTCTTTTCTGTTAGAATTCTTTGTGGCATCAAATAAATACTCCTTTTTCCTTCAAAGCTGACTATTTTAGGTTATTCTGATGAGTTGGGAGAGACTTCAAAGATACTTTCCGTAGGCAAGGCAGTTGGTTTATTCACTTACTGAGTACATATTATGCACGCATGTCATGCCAGGCACCATGGATGTGACTAGGAGTACATCAGTGGCAAAACCAGACAGCCCCTGGTCACATGAAGACCCAGTCTGGTTGGGGAGATGCAAGAAGACTGAGTAATGACACCAACAAATAAATAATCCCAAGCGGGGCTGAGGGTTCGCATGGAAGAAGTCGCTCTCCAAGAGCAAGTGCCCAGACACCCAGCCTAGGCTGAGGGTCAGGGCAGCCGTGACCAAGAAAGGAAGACGCCTGAGACAGGAAGGAGGAGCGACGTCAGGGATGGCACAGGGAGCGGCTGGGGGGTGGGGACAGGAGCTGGAGGACGAGGGCACCTGAGCACGAGGAGCCGCGATAGCTGCAGACAGAGATCTGGGGGAGCCTTGGGAGCACCCTTAGGAATGCACCCAAGGAGACTTGGACTGATAGGTTTTAACAAGACATAATCATATTTACAAATAGAAAAGTGTTTAGGTGAATGGATTGTATAGAGGAGGACCAGGTAGGAAGCCAGCTTAGGCACGAGAGGCTGGGTCTGACACCAGGAAACAGAGTGCAGGAACAGCTGAAAATAAGGGCTGGAAGCAAGAAATACAGAGGGGGAGAAAGAAACAGGCACTTGAGAGAGGAGCGATTTCTGAGGACGAGGGAGAGGGTGCGTCAGTGAGGACTCCAACGCATCCGACTTGCATAACCTGATGAGTGCCGTGCAGTTCACCAGGAGTGGGCCAGGCTGGAGGGGTGGATGTGGTGAACTATCCGGGAGGTGAGGCTGAGTAGACCTTTGGAGATACGCAGAGCAGATTCACGGGCTGGGGACATGAACCTGGAATTCATCACCCTCTAGATAGTTGCCGATGTCCTAGGCGTGAAGGATGAGCCAAGGGAGAGAACAGGATGAATCTCAGCTTCCTGGAAAATGATTCTGGAACGCAGAGCTGATGTGAGTCATAAAAGTTCAAATCAAGCTCCTGCATTCCAGGTCCAAACCCACTCACTGCTGTGCAAACCCTCTATGACCGTAACAGCTAAAAATAAAAAGGCTTTGCTCTATAATGAGAAATCTTAGGAAAAAGCCTTCAGTAGCGCAGACCACCAAATAACACAGGATTTCACTGTTTAGAAAGTCGTTTATCACAAAGTTTGAGTCAAGTCTGCTTGCATGTGTCTAACTACGCACACTCCTCGGTGGACCAATGGGCACCGTCAGGCTGAGACAGCCCTGAGGGACAGGCTCAGTTCCTGATGAGATTAAGACGGAATGGGTCCCAGAAGTTTTCTTTTCATGGTTCACTTATACAAAATCAAAGATGCTCACTCAGATCTCTCTGCTCATATATCTTGCTCACTAATTTTATTAGCCCCAAGCAGCCAGGCCCAGGATGTACGGGACCTTAGGACAAAGATCTTTATTTATTGTTGTTGCCCTGAGAACATGTTGATCAAGGTGCAGTGTAATTATCAGTCCATGAACTCATCAGCCCACTTTTTGTTGCAGTGAACAAATGCAAATTCAGATTCTCAAGCGCATTTCTTTCTTCCTCTCTCTTTTCAGATACAGGCCCTAAGTTTAGTTTCCAATAATGAAATCACTAATCTGCATATTTTTATGTGGTAAGCAAGCATTCAGAATTTCCTGGTGCACCAGCCACTTGTAAATGTCAGTCCACAGCATGTTGCACCAGGCTGAGAGATGACAAGATGTGAGGAAAAGGTCATTTCTGCCACATGTCAGAGGTATTCTGGCATATAACCCCATGCACAAGAAGTGGCAGGATCTAAGATTCACCATCATGTCACAGGTTTTGATTTCCAGAAGCTGGTGCTCTCAGAGACTGCTGTCTAACTTCTAGGGAACCCACCTACAATTCATTTGGTTCGCTACAATCACACAGAGTAAAATCGATCATCCTTCAGAGATTCCTTCAATTTCTTCAATGCCCCATGCCCCATCTTTTGCCTCTTGATTGTTGAGCCTGTTTCTGTCCAGGTTCTTCTTTTCCCCTGTCCTCCCTCTTGGTGTGTCTAAATCTTACTCACCCTTCAGGACTCAGGACTCAGCTTAGCTGTCACTTCTTCCAGGAAACCTCTTCTGACCTCTCTTCCTCTTTCAAGCTTCCCCCACCGTTGTCTTCCCAGCACCTCCCCCCCCCACCTGATACTAGACCCCATTGCAAATGTCTAAGTACTGAAGCCCTCTCTAGACCACGCTCCAGATCAGCTCAGCCAGGACCGTGCAAACATCATCCTCACTGCCATATGCCTCTCGCCTAGTGCCATGTGTTAAATAAGAATCAAATAGCCAAGGGATCCCCCCATCTCAGACTCTGTGGGAGAGGCAAATCCAGCTGGAAAAATGAAAACAAAACTGGAAAGCAGAGAGCCATGCTAGAGGAAGACACAGGACTCTGTGTCTTGCCTAAGACTCCTCTGTGGCTAAGCGAGGCTATAATCAGCTTGTTTCCTATTCTGTGCAGGACACGTCAGGTCTTTTGAGCCCCTCAATTTCCACATCTATAAAGTCAGGGTGAGAACATTACCTAATTCCTAGGACTGTTGCCAGGATAAAGTGAGATATGTTTTAAGAAAACTCTTAATGAGCCCCTAACACACTTTACAAACATAAGGGACAAACCTTCAGAATGGGACGACGTCAGGCGCTGCCGGTAAAAGGTGAAATGGTACAACTGCAGCAGAGGGAACTTTGGCAGTATCCAGGAAGATTACATACACATTTGCCCTTTGAAGCAGCAATCCCACTTCCAGGAATTCATTCCAAAGATAAACTGGCAAAAATATGAAAAGTGTGTAACAAATGTGTGAACCATTTTTTAAAGCCTAAATTAAAAAAAAAAAAAAAAGCAGTTCTTAAAATCAAAACCAATTGAAATAAATAAAATTAGCTCCATATCTTCTGGATGGTATAACCACACAGACAGAACTATACCAGATAAATTTAAAACACAATTATTCTATTATTCCATTGTATGTTTCTTGAGGAATATACTTTAAGGATGAAGACTAGACAAAAAGTTTTTAAAATCTAAACTGTTTTTAGTAAAGATATTGTTGGTAGTAACATTGGTTATATGTGTACTATGGGATAAAGCAATTTCAGCATGAAAGAAAGAAAAAAACTTACAAAATTAATGAGACTGCCCCATACTTCTGAAGTGATTATCATTGTAAACTCATGATATAATTTATCTTAAACAAATAAGATGGATTTTAATTCTTATCTTTGACTACTGAAAATACAGAAATGTATACCTCAGTGGCTTCTGAACAACATTTCCTACTAAAGGACATGTTGGCTCCTTAGAGCAATGGCTGGTATCAGGTCTGGAGAAGAACATGGACAAGACAAGCATGAACTTAAGGAAATAAAGAAACTATCAAAGTCATGTCAGATGTCAATTGAAAAGGCTCCCACCACCAAAGGGTCAGTTTGAGCACCAAAAAGAATCCTAAATGCAAGAGATTGAAATGTATCTAATTTTTTTATAATGATACTTAAAAAAATGACAAACTTATTGGTCAACTTTGGAGATGTTGAAGAACCAGTTCAATACTTTCAAAGAACTGGTAAATCAAGGAAAATAATCAAGCATTTTTCCTTCCTTTCCTAAATGATCCCTATCTCTGGATAACTAAAGAGTTGATGAGAGGAATTTTTAAATAAAATATATCAGCTAATACACGGAGAAGGAAGGAGAGAATTAGAGTATCACCATTATGCAAGTCCTAAAAAGTGGATGGATCTAAACCAGCAATGAGCAATTGGAATTTTCAATTAAAAAATATAATACCATTTGCATTAACACCAAAAAATGAAATACTTAGATATAAATCAAACAAAACATGTACAGAATCTATATGAGGAAAACTTGAAACTCTGTTGAAATTAATCAAAGATCTAAACAAATGAAGAGATATCCCATGTTCATGGATAGGAAACTCAATATTATTGAAATGCCAATTTCCCCAAGCTTCATCTATAGAGTCAATGCAATCCCAATTAAAATTCCAACAAGTGTTTTTGTGGCTACTGAAAAGCTGAATTTTAAAGCTTTTTTTTTTTTTTTTGAGACGGAGTTTTGCTCTTGTTACCCGGGCTGGAGTGCAATGGCACGATCTTGGCTCACCGCAACCTCCGCCTCCTGGGTTCAGGCAATTCTCCTGCCTCAGCCTCCTGAGTAGCTGGGATTACAGGCACGCGCCACCAGGTCCAGCTGATTTTTTGTATTTTTAGTAGAGACGGGGTTTCACCATGTTGACGAGGATGTTCTCGATCTCTTGACTTCGTGATCCACCCGCCTCAGCCTCCCACAGTGCTGGGATTACAGGCATGAGCCACTGCGCCCAGCCTAAAGTTTTTATGGAAAGGTGAAAGACCCAAAAAAGCCAACGAAATATTGAAAAAGAACATAGTCAGAGGACTGACATTATCTGACTTCAATACTTACCAGAAAGCTACAGTAATCAGGACAGTATGATATTGATGAGAGAACAGATAAATAGATCAGTGGAACAGAACAAATAGAGTCAACTGATCTTTGACAAGGAAACAAAAGCAATTGAGTGGAGAAAGGATAAGCTTTTCAACAAACATTGCAGGAACAACTAGACACCTACATGTGAAAGAACAAACCTAGATACGGACATTATACCTTCCACAAAAGCTAACTCAAAATGGATTATAGGCCTAATTGTAAAATGCAAAATTATAAAACTCTTAGAAGATAATGCAAAAGAAAATATGGGTCCCCTTGCATTGGGTGATAACGTTTTAAATACAAAATCAAATGCATAATCCATGAGAGGAAATTTTGGGAAGTTGGACTTTATTAAAATTAAAAACTTCTGGTCTGTAAAATGCACTATTAAGAGAATGAACAGACAAAGCTACAGACTGGGAGAAAATATTGTCAAGCGCATATTTAACAAAGAACTTATATCTAAAATATACAAAGAAGTTTTAGAACTCAACAATGAAAAAACTCAATTTCATCTAAACAGGAACCTCGCTAAAGAAAACACATAGGGCCGGGCGCGGTGGCTCAAGCCTGTAATCCCAGCACTGTGGGAGGCCGAGGCGGGTGGATCACGAGGTCAAGAGATCGAGACCATCCTGGTCAACATGGTGAAACC
>NW_016107993.1:798341-804510 GCF_001604975.1 Cebus imitator
AAAAAAAAAAAAAAAAAGAAAACACATAGCTAGCAAATAAGCATATAAAAAGACATTCCATTGATATCTTATGTCATGAAGTAAATGCAAATTAAAACAACAATGGCATATCACTATACATCTATTAGAGTGGCCAAAATCAAAAAAACGGATAGTACCAAATGTTGTCAAGGATGTGGGATAGCAGGAATTCTTATTCTTTGCTGGTAGGAATGCAAAATGGCACAGCCACTTTGAAAAATACTTTGGTAGTTTCTAAAAAGCTAAACATATCCTAACCGAACAATCCAACAATGATGCTCCTTAATATTTACCTTTTTAAGTTGAAAACTTATGTCCACATAGAAATCTGCATATAAATGTTTACAGAAGTTTTATTCATAGTTGCCGAAAACTGGAACTAACCAAGATGTTCTTCTCTCAGTGAACTGATAAACAGTGGCACATCCATACAATGAAATATTTTTCGATGTTAAAAAGAACTGTGGGCTGTCAAGCTACAAAAGGACATGGAGGAATCGTAAACGCATATTGCTAAGTGAAAGAAATAAATCTGAAAAGGCTGCTTACAGTAGGATTTCAACTATATGACGTTCTGCAAAATGTAAAATTATAGATGTAGTAAAAAGTTCCATGGTTGCCAGGGGTTTAGGGTGCAAAGATAGGTGTAGCACAGGAGATTCTTAGGGCAGTGAAACTATTACGTCTGATACTTTTGTAGTAGAAACATGTTACTATGCATTTGTCAGAACCTATAGAACTGCACAAAACAGCGAACCCTAATGTAAACTATGGACTTTAGCTATAGGAATGTATCAATATTGGTTTATCAAGTGCAACAAATGTACCACACTAATGCAAAATGTTAACTATAGATGAAGCTGCATATGAAAGGGGGTATACTGAAACTGTACTATCTGCTCGCTTTTTTAAAAATTATTTTTATTTATTTATTTATTTTTATAGAGACAGGGTTTTGTCATTGTTGGTCAGGCTGGTCTCGAACTCCTGACCTCAGGTGATCCACCAGCCTCGGCCTCCCAAAGTGCTGGGATTACAGGCATGTCTACTCACATTTTTTATAAATCTAAAACTGCTTTAAAAATAAGTCTACTAATTTTTTTAAGTAATGAATCTAGGCAATAATTATCAGTGGCTGCTAGCACCAGAAAAAGAGAAGCAGCCACACATGTGCTTTCTGATGGGAGAACACAATGCCACCTGTAAAGTTATCTTACCAAAAACCAAGACAACAATAAGACCTGAATGTCATCAAACATTTAGCTCTAACTTACTACTGGCAGAAAACACGGTTGTATTGTAGAAAATACAGAGGACAAAGCAACAGATCCGATAATGGCACAGAGATGCAATCAGCAAAACTCAGACTCCAGGAAATCCTACAGAACAAACCACACAATTTCTTCTACAAATAATGTGTACAAAAGAGGCGGGGGTGGGAAAGGAAACTCAAAGATTAAGAGCCTTAGGAAGCTGGGCACGGTGGCTCAAGCCTGAAATCCCAGCGCTTTGGGAGACCAAGGCAGTCTCATCGCTTAAGCCTGGGAGTTCGAAACTAGCCTAAGCAACGTGGCAAAATCCCATCTCTACAAAAAAATACAAATGTAGCCAAGCATGGTGGTCCACGCCTATAATCTAGGCTGCTTGGGAGGCTGAGGTGGGAGGATCACCTGAGACCAAGGAGGTCAGGCTCCATGACCTGGCCCCTGCGCTCCAGCCTTAAGGATGGAGTAAGACGTTTTCTCAACAACAACAGCAACAACAAAAAGGCTTAAAAGATCTATCAAGCAATTGCAATATATATGCAATATGTTGATCTTATTTAGATCTTGATTCAAACAAATGAATAGAATGAGGGAAAAATCCAAAACACATAATAATAAGCATTTATAAGATAACTGGAAAAACTGAATACTGATTGGATATTTGATGATATTATGGAATTATTAATATTTTTATATGTAATCATGATATTGTAGTTTTATGCTTAAAATTTGAATCCTCTTTTAAAGATAAGTACTGAAATATGAATATGAATGAAATAATTTGTTGATGGGGGTTTGCCTCGAATTCAAGGAGAGGAAAAGAGTATGGGAGAACAGATGAAACAAGTTTGGCCATGAACTGACTTTTGTTGAAACAGGGTGGCCAGGCGTAGTGGCTGGCTGAGTGCAGTGGCTCATGCCTGTAATCCCAGCACTTTGGGAGGCTGAGGCGGGTGGATCACGAGGTCATGGGTTCTGGACCAGCCCGACCAACATAATGGAACCCCGTCTCTACTAAAAATACAAAAACTAGCCAGGCATGGTGATGCGTGCCTGTAGTCCCAGCTACTCAGGAGGCTGAGGCAGGAGAATTGCTTGAACTCGGGAGGCAGAGCTGAAATCACACCACTGCACCCCAGCCTGGCGACAGAGCAAGACTCCATCTCAAAAAACAAACAAACAAACAAAACAGGGTATTGGGGATAGGAGGTCTGTCTACTTATTTTAGGGCTGGGTAGACTGACCTGCAGGCCAAATCTAGCCCACCAGCTGTTTTGCAAGGATTGGGAATTAAAAAAGATTTTTATATGTTTAAATGGTAAAAAAAAAAAATCAGTAAAAAAGAAAACTATTAATAACGTGTACAATTTATGTGAAATTCAAATGTCAGCATCCACAAATAAAGTTTTATTAGAAGACATCACTATTCATTCATTTACATACTTTCTATAGCTGCTTTTGTGCGACAATAGAGCTTATAGATGAAGCAGGGAACATACGGCCTGGAAAGCCGAAAATATTTACTATCTGGCCCTGGACAGAAAACGTTTTCCAGTTCCTATACTGTTCTCTCTAATACAGCATATGTTTGATTTTCCGTAATAAATAAAGAAAAATCTCTCAAATGTGCTCAAATATTAACTAACATTTGAGGGGGCAGTGGAGCCTTTTGCCATGAGGGCTCTACACACCCACGCCTCATCCTCATCCAGCCTCCTGAATTCCTCAGCTCTCCAACTCAGAAGGCGTCTGTTACATTGTGAAATAGTATTTTTCACTAAATTAATATTGACCTTAAGTCCAAGGTTGAAATTGCAACATTAGCACATATATGGCTCGGCAGCCCTGGCTGAATTCTCATATTAAATTCTCCACCCTGAGCCATTCTTTGATTATCTGCACCCAAGCTGATATTCAAGCAAATGAAACTGTATATTAAAGCTACAAACATTTTACGTGGCCCTTGGCGGCCGTATGCTTGAAGATTGGTGGGACTTTCTTGAAAGCCTGCCAATTTAGACCCATGACTGGCGATTGTGAATTCTTCAATTGCAGGTGGTCGCACGGCTCTGGGCCATGCGCTGTGGATTTCTACTGAGACCAGGTAAGCCATGCAAATGACCCACTAGGAGCCTCGGCGCGCGGCGGCCAGCTCCACAAATCCTCGTCTTGCTGGTTCTAGTGATGAATGCAGTCCTTTGGGATGGGTCTCTGGAAAGTTAATTGGGTAGGGAAGAGAAATGGCATGCTTTCAAAAAAGCGCCGCAGGACAGTGCCCTCTGCATCTGCCCGTGTCACCCGGCCACGGTGGCTTGTCAGAAACAGCGTGTCTTGCGTGACAACTAAAGTGCTGGACTGCTGCAATTGCTGCTAAAGACAGAGTGTGGCTGCTGCCAACTGGTGTCTCGGGGCAGGCCCCGAACATGCCATGGTACCGCCTCTGTCGCCCCTGGCAGGGCTTGTTACCTGGCACCAGGCCTGAAGTGTGCCCAAGGAATTACTCCATCATGTTCCTCAGTAGATTGCCCTCTGCTGATGCTGGCTTCGTGCCGGGGCTCGGTGAGGGTGGTGCCGGTGTGTGTGCCCGTTTCCCCTCAGATCCCAAATGCACAAGGTGTGAAGGTTCAGGGCAGCAGCTTGCTGACTTGGCTCGCTGGGGAAGGAGGTTGGAAAACTCCAGCAGCAATGAGGAGGCCCACTCACCAACAAGCCAGGGTCCTGCCTGCAGGGCCAGGAAGCTGTGTCCTGTGTCTGGGGCCGGCCTCCCTCCCCATCCCTCCACCAGGAGTTGGAGGAGGTGAAGAGAATGAAACTTTGGGCTTTGTTCAGCCTCGGGCAAATGATTGGAAAGAGACTCAGGGCGAGGCTAGAAAGAAGCTGTCTGCAAAACTTCCAGAGCCTCTGGGAGAAGGTGGAGATGGGGCCTTAGAAATAGAAAGGCCAGGAAGCAGGGAGGCTGAAGTGAGAATAAAAATCAACATTCTCACTGTGCCCCCCACCCTGTGTGATCCGCCTCTGTCTTTTTCTCCACCTAATTTCATGCTACTTTCCCTCCCCTCCTCCTTCTGTCCTTCTGGTCTTTAATCAGCAGCTCAAATGTGTACAGCCTTCGAGCCTCAGGGCCTTTGCACATGCTGTCCGGCTGGCCGGAATGCCTCATGCTCCCTTCTCCTCATTCCATTCCCTCTCCCAGTCCTGATCTCTACCCTACCTTTAATGCAGCCTGCACTTTCTCTTCCTTTAGTCCCCTGCTCCCCGTTAAAGTCAATCTCCCTTGGTTGTGCTATCTCAAGCCTTAGTCTGACTTCATAGCCCGTGATCCACTTTCAGTTGTTAAACTCACTGTTTTATTCATTCATTTTTGTCTCTGTCTCTCACAACTAGATTATAATTTCTTTCAGGACAGGTAAAATTTATTTTCCACAGTATGTCCCGCATCTGGTACCGTGCCTGGCACACAGTAGTTGTTCACTACATGTTTATTGAATGAATGAGGCTGGGCGCAGTGGCTCACGCCTGTAATCCCAACACTTTGAGAGGCTGAGGCGAGTGGATCACCTGAGGTCAGGAGTTTGAGACCAGACTGGCCAGCGTGGTGAAATCCCTTCTCTACAAAAAATACAAAAATTAGCTGGGCGTGGTGGCTCATGCCCATAATCCCAGCTACTAGAGAGGTTGAGGCAAAAGAATCGTTTGAACCCAGGAGTCAGAGGTTGCAGTGAACTGAGATCACGCCACTGCACTCCAGCCTGGGTGACAGAGCAAGACTCGTCTCAAAAAAAAAAAAAAAAAAAAAAAAAAAAAAAAAAAAAAAAGGAAGAAAGAAAATGAATAACTGATTCAGAGCTCACTATGTTAAATTTTCTTTTCTTACCCTCAGCTCCCTCTGTGGATTGGCTAAGTATGTTCTCAGGGCTTGGCTGGTCAGCATACACATTTTTCAAGGTTCTTCTTTTCTCCTCCCTCCTTTTGTTCTCAGTCTTCTGGTCATTTTGATATTCATTAACAACGCTTATCAGAGAGTGGGCAGAAGGAGTAATTTGCTTCTCATTAACTGGCTAAACTATCATTTAGGCATTACTTATTATTTTAATTAGCCATGAGATTTTTGCCCGCTTTGAGCAGACAGTTGTATCAGTCAGAATAGGCCGATTGCTGGAACCTATAACCTGCACACCTCAGAAGCTTAAATTAAGCCACTGAAAGTTTATTTCTCACTCACGCCAAGTTCAGTATGAATGTTCAAGGTCATGCAGTTGTCCTTGGAGGGATGACTCAAGGGCCTCCCATCATGTGACATTTCCATCTTCGACACCCAAGATGTCGAAGCATCAAAAAATGAAAACCATGATTAATATCTTTTCTCCAACTAATCAAGCTAGTTAATGCCGTTCAGTAGATGACAGTCCTATCTAGCAGCAAAAGGCACACTTGGAGATTATATCACTTGTGCCAATCCCCTCTCCCAGCCCCCGGCTCCATCACCCCAACACCCAGTCCATCAGCAAGTCCAACTGGCTTCATCTCCAAACCATCCCAGACCTGCTTCATGGACTCTGCTGCCCCCGGACCAAGCTCCCTGTTGCCTGAACTACTGCAAAATGCCTCCAACTGAATGTCCTTCTCCCACCCATCCTTCCATGATCTGTTCTCCACAGAGAAGCCAAAGAGAGTGTTTGGCTATTATTTTATTTTGTTTGTGTGCAGTTAAGAGTTCTGTTTCCATTTGTTTATTTGCAGTATAAAGAGTTCATTTGAAGCCAGGCATGGAGAATCACACCTGTAATCTCAGTATTTTGGGAGGCTGAGGAAGGAGGATCGCTTGAGGTCAGGAGTTCAAAACCAGCCTGGTCAACACAGTGAAATCCTGTCTCTACTAAAAA
>NW_016107993.1:804545-827447 GCF_001604975.1 Cebus imitator
AAAAAAAAAAAAAGCCAGGCAGGCATGGTGGTGGGTGCCTGTATTCCCACCTACTTGGGAGGCTGAGGCAGGAGAATTGCTTGAACCCAGGAGGGAGAGATTGCCGTGAGCTAAGATCGCACCACTGCGCTCCAGCCTGGATGATAGAGCAAGACTCGGTCTCAAAAAAAAAAAAGTTCTTTTGAAACATTTACTGTAAGAATTTTCAAGCATACACAAAACATACATACCCAGCTTCAATACTTATCAACTCATGGGCAGTCTTGTTTCAGCTACACCCCTCCTCACTTTTCCGTTTTCTGCAAATCCTTGGCAGCAGAGGAGCTCTATAAACCGCAAACCAGAGAAAGTTACTTCCTAGCTTAAAAACCTTTAAAATCTCTGCAAAGCATTTACAATGAGCCTTTCAGCTCACCCTGGCACTCAGAGCCCTGCCTGACTTGCCCGCTAATCTCTTAAATGGTATTTCCTTACTCTGTCCCAGCCACAGCCACCCTCAATTCCTCGGGATCACTTATTGTATCCCTACCCCAGTGCCTTTGCACGTGCTGCACTGCTGCCTAAACTATTCACTACTCTACCTTTACGTGGTTGTCCCTGCTTGGGCTTTTGTGGCTCAACTCTGATCTACTCTAAAAGGCCTTCCCAGTGAGTCTGTCTCTGGAAATCCCCCCAGCCCCACTCCTCTAAGCAACCACTTTCCACCTTAACACATTGAAACTGGTTTGCTCCTTGAAAAGATATGCTTGTTCTAGCCAGGTGCAGTGGTGTGCACTGCTGTGGTCCCAGCTCCTTGGGAGGCTGAGGCAGGAGGATCACCTGAGCCCAGGAGCTCAAGTCCAGCCTGGACAACATAGTGAGACCTCAGCTCTCAGGAAAATTAAAAAACAAGTGCTTGTTTTAAAATCAAAGGTCCAGAAAAGCAACTAGACTACTGCCTGGCATATGATATGCACTTAATATTTATTGAGTAGAAACAAAAAAGAATACAATTTTAAAGTGTTAGCTTCAGGGCAGTTTTTGAAAATAAATTTTCCTGGTGCATTTATAATAGCTTTTGTTAGAAAAAAATATATTTATACAAATTTATTTTTTGAGAGGAAAATATCACTTATGGTGCAAAGGCATGTTCTTCCGTGAAAGATCATATATGACTCAGGCTCGGATTCTGCCAACAGGGAAAGGAAGTCCGGACAACGTGACCATTTCTAGTCCTTAAAAGTAGCCATGCCTCCAGCTAAGATGTGAATGGAGGAATCTGTGGTTTATAGGTTGATTTGGATGATGACACCATACTCTGAAGACAAACTCTTACTACCGTGCCATGACAAAAAAAAACATTCAGAAGACAAGATTCATGAGTTCTGAAATGAGAAGTAAAAGTTAAAAAAAAAATTTTTTTTTTTTTGAGATGGAGTCTCCCTCTGCGTCCCAGGCTGGAGTGCAGTGATGAGATCTACAACCTCCATCTCCCAGATTCAAGCGATTCTCCTGCCTCAGCCTCCCGAGTAGTTGGAATTACAGGCACGAGCCACCACGCCCAGCTAGTTTTTGTATTTTAGGTAGAGACAAGGTTTCCCCATGTTGGCCAGGGTGGTTTTGAACTGCTGGCCTCAGATGATCCTCACGCCTCAGTCTCCCAAAGTGCTGGGATTACAGGCGTGAGCCACCACGCCTGGCAAAAGTTAAAAATTTGAGATCGTTAAAGAAAAACCTCCATTGAATGCCTTTGAGTATTTGGGGATCCTCTCTGACGGAAGGTAAATTGTAAGTGAAATTACACTGTGCTTCCGATTTGCCTCTGCTGTGTTTTAAAACCTTGTCCACCTGTGCCCTCATCCTCTCTCACCCACAGGGGCTCTCCCTCACCCACTGTGCTGCTTTAACCCTTCCCTGTGTTTAGAACTGAGACTCTCTCTTCCTTCTGCCTTTAGGAATATTTTTCTAGACCTGATCTTTAGTATTTCTGAATGTGAGTGTACATGGCTTTACACAAAGAACATGTAGTAGAAAGCTTTGTGTTGATTACATTAGTTAATCAGGTGCTTTGAAACCCACTAGAAGGGCATCCTCTCACGGTGCTCCTCACATTGATGCCGCTGTGCGAGTCCCTGGATCTGGCTGATCTGAAGCAGGTGGTACCTATGCAGGAGTGGGTGCTCCCCGGCTGTTCATGCTCCCTCTGGCTTTCCAGACAGCTTGGTGGGATGACAGTGTGCCCTCAGCCTTCTCCCACACATCCAGCGCCTCCAAGCAGAACAAGGGCGTCATTGATTCAGGCGTTGGTAGGAATGCACAGGGGAGGGCAGGCTTCCAGCACTCAAGCTTCCCTTGAAGATGGAAAGTGCAAGGCTACCAGGAGCACTGAGAGGCCCCAGGCTGGGCCCAGCCAGGAATCCACTGGGAAATGCTCTTGCTGGCTTCCTGAGCCTCGGGGCTGGACTGGACACAGCGTTCCTGTCTGGGTGCCTTCAGTGGCTGGGCTGGCCTGGGCTGGCCTGGGAGTCTGGGGCAGAAGTTTCTTTAAAGAAGCTACTCAGTTCTGTGGGTGGCACAGATCCAAGAATTTCATATATATTCAATGTCAGACTGAGCATTTTTCTGTGTGTTAGCAAAATCCCTTTACATAATTAGCTCATTTAAGCCTCACATCTTTATGAGGCAGGATTATTATCATTTTACACTCAATTGAGGAAACTGAGTCAAAGAGAGAGATGAAACCTACCTGAAATCACACCACCAGTAAGAAGGGGGGCTGGGAATGAACCCAGAGCCTTCCTATCCCAAGGTCCAAGTTCATGGCCGCTAGCAAGCATAGAGCCAGCACAGAAGGAGATGAAGAGCACAGACCCTGTGCCTTGCTGCCTGGCTCAAATCCAAGCTCTGCCACTTTTCAGCCACGGAACTTCAGCAGGTTGCAAAACCTCTCTGTGCATCAGTTTCTTTGAGAGTAAAATGAGATAATAGGAGCTAGTGCATGAGGCTGTGTGGATTAAATCAGTTAATATACCTGAGTGCTGAAAACAACCCCTGGTATATATATAAGTGCTGTGTGTCTGCTGTCATATGTCCTAAATATGACTTCGCATTCCTGCACAATCTTGTTTTGTTTACCCCTGAAACCCTTGCCAATTATTTTGGAAAGACAGTCTTTCTGGAGGAGGTCAGCAGATGCCACTTTCCAGCGGTTGTGTCTCCTTCCCGTCCAGCTGGACATTGCTAAGTGATATCTGCTTCTTGCAAAGGTGCTGGGAGGCCTTGCTTCCAGGGCTGGGTGGGTACCATGTCGTCCAGAGGAGATGGTGCCCCCCTAGCCTCTGCCAGATGTGTGACTGGGCACCACCCTTGCTGCCGATGCCACTGGCACTCTCCAGGCAGAGGTGGCTCTGCTCTCTGAAACCCTCATTGTGCCGGAGCCATATGGGGCCACAGCCGGCCACCTGCCTGCAGCGCCTGACATAGCATTGAAGGGAATTGGTTTCTGGTTTTTCCCACAGAATCTATGAACTCATGGGAGGCTGCGCTGTGGGTCAGACATGAGAATTAACCCTCCTCTCCAGCACCCGACGCCCTGTTATCATCCCCCAGCCCCATCTTCCTCATTCCCCGACTCTGTCTCCTCCCCACCTCCTTCAGTCAGATGTTCTAGAACGAACCTGACTCCCTGCAAAGGCCCGTGGGATGGCCCGGGGGCCTGCACTCTGACACCAGGCATGAGCAAATCCTGGGAAGATGCTCAGAGTTATCAGCATCCTCTCAAAAGAGGTTCATGACCTGAAAACGTCAGGGACACTGGCTTCCACAGGATGAGCCAACCTGTTAGGTTAGGTCCTCCAGCAAAGGCTCCCAGATATAGTTATGTGTGCAGAGGCCAAGTAACTCCCGTGGAGGGGCCAAGGGAGGCGTGAGCCAGCCCCACAGAGAGCTCTAGAGCACAAACCACCCAGGAGAGGAATCCCGTGGTGGGCAGAAATGCCAGGCCTTTGGGCCACCACCTTGCTCCGATGTGGGCCTGGGCCCTCCCAAGGAGAGCACTGTCCTTTTTGAAAGCTGAGGCTTAGTCTGACGGGCTGTGAGGGGCGGCCATCAGCAGCCACGGTCCCTGTAGCTGGGCCTGGAGCCCTTCCTGGAAGGGGAGCACGGTGTCTGTTGCACGGACCTGGGCAGCCGCTGTGCACAGCTCTGATGGACCCTCACCAAGGTCCATCAGACCCGCCAAGGCAAATCTGAATCCTACATGTGGCCCCATCTAAGCCAAGCTGGGACTCTTCCACCCTTAACTTAGAAAATGACCTCTTGTAGGCCGGGCACAGTGGCTCATGCCTGTAATCCCAGCACTTTGGGAGGCTGAGGTGGGTGGATCACGAGGTCAGGAAATTGAGATCATCCTGGCCAACATGGTGAAACCCCATCTCTACTAAAAATGTATAAAGTAGCTGGACGTGGTGGTGCGTGCCTGTAATCCCAGCTCCTGGGGAGGCTGAGGCAGGAGAACAGCTTGAGCCAGGGAGTTGGAGGTTGCAATAAGCCAAGATCGCACCACTGCACTCCAGCCTGGCAACAGAGTGAAACTCTGTCTCACAAAAAGAAAAGAAGAAAGAAAAAGAAAGAAAGAGAGAGAGAAAGAAAAAGAAAAGAAAAAAGAAAGAAAGAAGGAAAGAAGGAAAGAAAGAGAAAGAGAGAGATAGAAAGAAAGAAAATGCCCTTTCCCAGCTGCTAGGTCCTGAACTTGACCTGGGGGAAGAGAAGGACAGGGCCATACTTGGGCAGGAGAAGCTAGGTGAAGGGAGAGAATCTTTACCTTATGAACGGGTTGTATACGTGTTATTTGTTGTTTAGAGAGTGGAATATATTTTATCCTGGAAATCCTACTATAAATGGGGAGGGGGGTGGGTTCCTGGGCCTTCTTGCAAAAGCCTGTTAAATTCCTAATGATGTTGAAATGGTAGGAAGGGTCGTCCAGGGAGGACCTCCACGCCCACTCAACTCCTCTGGGTTGCCCAGGCAACCCTGCAGGAGCCAAGGCTGGAAGCGGCTGACCCCCATCAGACAGGAGGAACACGCCAGCACCGCAGGAGAGAACCAGGCTGAAAGGGTGTCCCAGGGCTTCCATGTGGCCTAGGATTAGAGATATATCGCAAGGGGCAAGGTTCTGAGTCGGGTCTATGGTAGGGAAGGTCCCTGCCACAAAGGGACTCAGTCTTGCCAGGGAGGTCAAGTCGCCTCTTGATCAGCCGGATTTCTCGCTTACACTTGGCACTGTCACCAGCCCAGGCACCTTTCCAGTCACCCTTGCGGGAAGGCTCATCCAGGCTGGAAGGAGCGAACCTCTAGGTTAACCTCTAGCATGCGGGTGCCTGCCACCCCAGGACGCCGGAGCCCGCAGGAGCAGGCCTGTGGACGTCCTGAGAGCGGCCACTAGATGGCGCGTCCGCCCTGCCTACTCGGGAGCCCCGCGCAGGGCACTGGGTGCGGGAGCCCGGCTAATTGCCCTCTAATGAGAAGGCTGCTCCCAAAGTGCCATCCTCCCAGGGAAAGCCCCAGGCTCCTATCAAAGGGAATGGCTTATTTATCCTCTCACGTGAAGAAGCTTCCACACAGCATCAATTAAACACATTAACTGTGACCTGAGTGAGAAAACATCTAAAGGATGGAATACTGAGTTGTTGCCACTGACAAATATCAAATCACCCATTCTGGTCTGCGTGGCATGTACGGTTGACCTTGAACAACACGGTTTTGAACTGTGCATGCCCACTTATGGGTGGACCTTCTTCTGCCTCTGCCACCCCTGAGACAGCGGGACCAGCTCCTCCTCCTCTTCGGCCTACTCAAGAAGACCACAAGGCTGAAGACCTTTATGGTGGTGATTCACGTCCACTTAATGAGTAGTAAACATATTTTCTCTTCCTTATGATTTTCTTAATAACATTTTCTTTTCGCTTATTTTATCGTAAGAATATGGTATATAATACATTAACATACAAAATATGTGTGAATCGACTGTTTATGTTAACAGTAAGACTTCCAGTCAACAGTAGGCTGTTAGTAGTTCAGTTTCGGGGAGTCAAAAGTTGTACATAGATTTTTTTAACTGTGTGGGGATTGGCACCCCTAAAGCTTGCATTAGTCAAGAGTCAACAGTCAACTAGTCAACTGTAGATGGGTCCTGGAACGGTTCTCAAATTTTTTTTTTTTTAAGATAGAGCCTCTCACCCAGGCTGGAGTGCAGTGGCATGGTCTCGGCTCACTTCAACCTCCACTTCCAGGATTCAAGCGATTCTCCTGCCTCAGCCTCCCAAGTAGCTGGGACTATAGGTGTGTGCCCCCATGCCTGGCTAATTTTTGTATTTTTAGTAGAGACGGGGTTTCACCATGCTGGCCAGGCTGGTCTCGAACACCTGACCTCAAGTGATTCTCCAGCCTTGGCCTCCCCAAGTGCCTGGATTACAGGCACAAGAAACCATGCCTGGCTGGTTCTCAAATATTCTGAGATCAGATGGAGACTGCCCCTCCACCTGGCAGGCTGAAAGCTGGGGCTTGCAGAGATGTGGTGTCTGTTACCCCAGACATTGCAGGTGACCTTGCCTCTTACTAACGTTTCTTATCAGTACCACTTGAGGACATGGATTATAATGTGGAGGATAAATAACATGGTCACTGATGATGTTTCTATACCGTCTGTGTGCAGGGCAGAGTCTTAAAGACCTGGACCACAGCAGAGCTGACTCAAATAAGAATATGCCCAGATATGGGGTATTTGGGAAGAGACTATAAAACAAGGAAAAAAGGAAACTGAAGTCCCGAGCAGATCCATAGTTCCAGATTCTGAACTGCTGGAGGACACGTCAGGCACAGGATGCTATTATGCTATTAAGGCCGTGGCGCGGTCCATTATGCGGATGGTGGGGACAGGCCTGCAGGAGAAAGCCCTGCCTTTCCTGGATTCCAAAAATAGTGGTCTCCTAAGCAATGGATCTGCTTTTATGTTAGACACTCATCTGTTTCCCTTTCCCAGTTAACTCCTAGAGCCAAACTCATGGCCCCCAGGAAGGAACCACATAAACCTGCACAGTGTACTTTTAATTTTCCTCACCTTGTTCCCGACTCCATTGTATGTTGCCACCCTTTTCTTTCCTTTCTTTTTTGCTCGGGCTTTTAGTACATATTTAACTTTTTTTTTTTATGTCTCCTCTGAAGACTACCTTAAATCCTTTTTGGAAGAGAGCAGAACACAAAATAAAATAGGTGTCAGATACACTCTCTGTGTGGCTTTGCATTGGGTCAAAGGGCTCACGAATGGTTGTTACTTGTAATCTTTTGTAGGAAAAGAGGATTTTAAAATTCTCTGCCAGGCTTCCAAGGGGTGACATTTTCCTGGACTACTCATTTACTATTTCCTTTCATTTGGTTAACCTTTGACTTGGACACCTCTGGCTAGTACCTTCTAGACTTTTCTCTTTTGCATGTAATACACAAAGCCTTCTTTTTTTGATTTTCTAATTTCAGAAAGTATATTTTAATTTCTCAGAGAACTTAGGTAGCTGATTGAAAAAAAAAGGAGGGGGGTACAAATTTAAACTTTTTTCCACCAAGAGTATTGCAAACTAGCAATAGAATTTCACTAGCCTGGCTGGTGCTTTCAAAACCTATCGATGAACAAGGAGAAAGTCATGGCAGGGTCAGTCAAAAATTCATCCATCACCAGGCATGGTGGCTCATGCCTGTAATCCCAGTACTTTGGGGGGCTGAAAGGAGCTGATCACTTGAGCTCAGGAGTTCCAGACCAGCCTGGCCAACATGGTGAAACCCCATCGCTACCAAAAATACCAAAATTAGCCGGGCATGGTGGCCCACACCTGTAGTTGCAGCTACTCTAGAGTTTGAGTCAGGAGAATTGCTGAATCGTATCGCTGCACTCCAGCCTGGACAACAGAGCAAGACCCTGTCTCAAAAGAAAGGAAAAGAAGAAGGAAGGAAAGGAAGAAAGAAAAAAAGAAGAAAGGGAGAAAGAAAGTGAGGAGGGGAGGAGGGGAGGAGGGGAGGAGGGCAGGAGGGGAGGAGGGCAGGAGGGGAGGAGGGAAGAAAGGCTCCTCATCTATCCCTTAAGCAATATATGTGGCTGCCCTTGCTATTACAAGTATTGAGAGACTTCTCGAAGGCCTCGAAATTTCTGAAACTCAAAGATTCCTCCCCAAATCCAGACACAGTAGGTGCTCAGTGCTGTCTGTTGAATGAATACATTTATTAATGAAGACAAACGAAGAAGCTGGGGAGAAATTAATGAATTCATTGGGTCTGTTCATGGCAATTCTATTACCTGAGCCCCCAAATGGGACTGATGTACTTTCAAAGACATCAGTCTTTGAAGATTTGCTAAACTGTTGCTGTGAGGGGCTGAGCAGATGTGGCTGGTCTCTGGAGAAGGGCAGTTTTGAAGCAGAAAGCATCAGTGGACCAGGAAAATTTCTTTGCAGAAGTCCCTGGAAATGCCATTTTTCTATAAAATGGGCCCTTCCCTTTCCTCTTCCACCCACCCGCCCCCTTCAAGTAGAAATAACTTGCTTCATTCATTCCAGCAAGGAAACCCAGGACCCCGATCCCACAGCCTCTCCCTCCTTATGCCACCTTCCGAATGCGTGTCCTGAGAGTTTGGTGTTTTCCCCATGAAAGATTTTATGTCATTGGCCGGGCCTAAAACGCTTAAAAGAACAAAGAAAATAATTCATCTGTGGGTTTGGCCTGTCTAAACAACAGATTTCTCTAATCCAGGACAAAAGCTAGACTTGCCAAGGACACACATTTGTAATTAAAATATGCCTTTCTATTTGAAAATTTCACCAGTTGGCGTTTCTTTTCAACTCGGCGGACACATCTCTTTTCTTCCTGGCTCCCGGCTCTCGTGCCTTTGCGTTGACTTCTTTTTCAGGATCTTGGACCACCCAAGCCTCGTGGGGCCTGGCTTTCTAAGCAGCAGCAGAGAATGCTTGGGTGACGAGGCCTCTCAGTAGGCTGGAAACGTTTCCTTCCCTCTCCAGCCTCCCTCCCTGCCAGCGAATCGTCAGGCCTGAGGGAGATGCTGTCCCTCCTATGTTTACGAAGCACTAAATTTACGAAGTCGTTAATTCTCTTCATAAAGAAGGAGCCTAATGGAGTTTTCTATTAGTCATTGAGATCATGGTTATAACCCTGAAAGATCAAGAACACAATCAGGAGTCTAAATTGAAGTAGGGGGGGCCGGGGGGGGACAGCAAAGGCGTTTCTCCTCTTTAGCTGTTAGACTTCTCCTGTTTTAAAGGGAAATACTGTGCATCTCTTAATCGCATTTGCTGATTATTATTTTTCCTTCTCAGAACGTTCAGAAATGCTGTGCAGACGCACGCGGATTCATCCTTCAGGCATGTTTCTCGGGGGACGGTGTTCTTTGTCCTCGTAGCTGACGCTACCCAAAGATCCCCCCAAAATCCGAACGTGGTAGGTGCTTCGTGCTGTGTGTTGAATGAATGTATGAACTAATGCAGCCAAACCGAGAGGCTGGGGAAGAATTAATGAATTCATTGGGCTTGTTTGTGGCAGTTCCCTGACCCGAGGCCCCACAGGGGACTGATGTGCCTTCAAAGATGTGAAGATTTGCTAAACTGTTGCTGTGTAGCAAATCTTCTAGGGTGAATTTCTAGGGTGTTTCTAGGGTGAGCGATCACCTTAGGGAGAGCCAGGGTCAGGGTCATGGCACCCACAAGGCCAGGCACACAGCCCTGGGGTGCTCTGGATGGGAAAGCTGGAAAAAGAGGAGGCTGCTTTCCCAGTACAAATTACTCAGGCCTCCAGGGAGTCCCTTAACCCATTCGGGGGCCACAGAGCTGCTGGGAGCCATCCGGCCCTGAGTCTGTTCATCTCTTTGCAAGCCCAGGCACTGGGCTTTGGGCAGAGGAGACAGGTGTATTCCTAGTCGAGAGAAGGTTCCCTGCACAGGGTCCGAGGGAGCCTCCTCTGGGGCCTTACAGACCCTCGGTGGCTCAGTGGTGGCCCAGCAAAGACACCTGTTGACTTCGGTGTAGCCTCATCTTCCAGAGAATGCCCTGAGACAGCCAGGGAAGCTGTGTTGGCGGGAAAGCAGCAGTTTTCAAAATATACCGACAGACCTGCAGCAAGGCCACCGGGAAGGGAAGCTCATTTGAAATGTAGGCTCTGCCCCCGCTACTGCCACCATCAACAGTTCCTGCAGAACCAGAATTTCTAATGCTGGGGACTGGGGGAGGTTGGTCTTCACTCCAGGAAAGAGACTTAAAGGGTTTCTTCACCTGACTCTGGGCCCCCAACAAGTGCAGCCCTCCCAGACTCCGGGGTTGGTGCCAGAAGACTCCCCTTTCAGGTGTAGGAACTCTGGGTTTCACAAGGGGGATGTTGCCAGCAGCTGCCTGGGACCTCCGGGGCACCCCTACCGGTGAAGCCAATCAGCAGGTCAGAGGTTTCAGTCCTTCCTGACTCTGGAATCTCGTGTGTGTGGTCCCTGTTCTTACCTCCTTGCTCCTGCGTAGGATCCAAGTGGGGAGCAGCGTCTCCACTGACCCCCCCCCCCGTAGTGTTTCAGGTCCCTAGACAGGGGCTCTGTCTCCCTTGGTTACCTGCTTGGCGCTTGGGGTCTGACCCTATCCTGTTCACATCCCTGAGAGGAACCTCCCTGAGTGGTTGTCAGTGGGAGAAACGTACAGAGGGGCATCAGGATCAGGGCTAATTTATGGGAAGGAATTCCCAACCTCTGGTCGTCCAGTGAGATCAGGGCATCTTGAGACCGTAGCATCTTGGCGGGACCCGTCTCCTTGGAGAGCCTTTTGGAAGGATGCTGGGAAGTTCATCTTACGTTAGGCTTTCTGCTGGGCCTTGCCCATGCTGTTAGAGGCAAGCAGCCGGAGCCAAATCCTGGCCCTGCGTCTCACGGCTGTGTGACCTTGGGTCCATTACTCACCTTCTCTGAGCCAGTTCCCTATCTATAGCTGGTGCTGAAACATGTCTGTTCCTTCTCCCCTCCTCCAGCGTTTCACACGGTGCACCCACACTGGAAACTTAGGGATGTTCCTGGATCCTCAGGGAAATGGCATCAATGAACCATTCTAATTGCCTAAGTGTGACAAGCAATCTGATATGCCTGGTATTTGTTCCTGAGTCTGAGCGGAGATCGCTATTGTTCATCTTTTAAAGCAACAGGTCGCCCAGTCTGCTGACGATACCTCCCATCAAGACATATGCTCCACCAAGCTAGGAGCGGATGATGCCAGAGCCGCCTTGCTTCTTGGATTTTCTTCTGCTCCCCACCATGCTGGGGTGGCTCTGAGCGTGGTAAATATTTAAGCACACGTCTTGTGTAACTGTCACAGATCCGGATGCACCGGGAGCCATAGAGCCACAAACTGGCACCTGTCTAAGTGTCCCGGCTTCAAGAGACGGTGTTTGTGCCAACACTGGGAGTCTGTTGGCGACTAGCGGCTGATAGGTAGCAGAATTCTGTGGTCTGTTAATTGTCTTGGAAGCAAATCCTTGAATTGGGAGAAAGAGAAAGCAACTGTAATTAAAGCTTCCCTTGGGCAGAATTTCCCTGTGCAGGCAGTTGGCACATTTTTTTGTGCCCGTTAAGCTCCAGGCACCAGGCTAGGAACTCTGCATACACTGAAGCTTTCAATCCTGATAACAGCCAAAGAGACTGTTATTGTCACCACCAAGAAACAATGGCTCAGAGAGGTTAAATGGTCTGCTCAGAGTTCTACAGCTACTCGGTGTCAGAACTAGGGAATGAAGCCAGAGTTGGGAAAAACAGCCACATTTGAACTATGAAAAAAGAGAGTTGATATCACCAGTTTAAAACCCTGGTGCCTGTCAGCAATGTTGCTCAGAGACTGAGATCCTTGAGACCAGGGAGGAGGCTCGTGTTTGCAGGGAATGTCTTCAGCTTCCACCACGAGGTCAGATGCTAAACCACGTCCTGATGCCTCATAGATGCCCATTGGGGAAATGGATTCTGCCATATCTCAAGGTATCTGTTTATTAAAACCCAGGGAAATGGAAAGACAGCAGAGAAAAAAGAAAGTGGAGCGATGCAGGATGAGGGGCTGGGCTGCCTGCAGTAAACAGAACCCAGGAGGCTGATTACAGCAGAGGTGGAGGCCACCTCCCCTTCCTCTCTGCCCCTGCCATCCTCTGCATTCACCCCCTGCTCCCTGAACAGCCTTTCCTGCCACTTGGGGGACACCTCACACATGACGGCCACTGCCAGGCTCCAGGAGTCTGAATAGGAACAACCTGATACATGATGAGTCTACAGTGTTGTTTTACATTTTATTTTATTTTATCTTATTTATTTATTTTAGGGGCAGGACCCCACTCTGTCACTCAGGCTGGAGTGCAGTGGTGCCGTCAGCTCAATCCTAACTCACCCACTGCAGCCTCAGAGTCCTGGGCTCACGTGATCCTCGTGCCCCAGCCTCCCGCGTAGCTGGGACTATAGGCATACACCATCGAGACCAGCTAATCTATCATTATTCGTTGTAGAGATGGGGTTTTGCTTTGTTTCCCAGACTGATCTCCAACTCCTGGCTTCAAGCAATCCACCCATTTCAGCCTTCCAAAGAGCTGGGGTTACAGGAGTAGACATCGTGCCCAGCGAGGTTACAGTTTAAAATAATCACAGAAGTCTCTTTCTGAGAGAGTTCAAAAACAAATGTTATGGAAATTCTGCCAGAAGGATGAATAAGAGCTGGATTGGGGGAAGGTTTTAAGAAAGAGGGACTGGAGTGGAACCCTCACGGGTAACTAGGGTACAGATAGTTGGGATGGTACTGAAGAAAGAAGCTTCTGGGTGTGTGCCTTCCTCACAGAAGACGAGAGTGTAGGAAGGGAGAGGACCCAGAGCTCCCACTGGGCACCAGGGGAGGTGAGGGCGATCAGCCAGTGCAGAAGATCACATAGGGCCTCCAGAGCTACTTCTAGCGACAACTGTATTCTGGGTGCACTTGTGGGGTCTGCTGAAGGGTTTTTGAATAATAGGATGAAGTCAAGTAGAAATACCAGTGGGTCTGTCTGTAAGACCAGGACCTGCCTCTAGGTCTCCAGCATGGTGCATGCTCAGGTGTTACGTATGTATTGAACCGAATTTTTGTTTGTAGATAGATAGGAAAGAACAGGGATATTTGATCTAGTGTAAATCCTGTTTGCCCACTCTTCATTGGAATGGGAAGTTAATGGTTGCCAACCCCTGGAAAGACAACAAACCCCAGTAGTCACAAAGGTATGAAGTCACCTCAGGTTGAATCTCTCTTTGCTGCCTATAACCTTTCCTGGTAAATAATAAATGTTTCAACAAGTGCAAATCAAAATAACACTTCTTTTGCTTCTGGTTTATAAATGAGTCAGTGCTGAATTCTGATGGTAAGAAGCAAAGCCTTATAGTCATAAGTCTATGAGTACCCTTAGTTCTGGTCTTCCAGGCTTGCTTCCCAAGCCAACCCCACGTGTGGAGAGCTGCTGAACTGAATGAATACCTAGCTGCCAAAATGTACCCAAAACTGTGCAGCAGAAATAATAGTAACATGACATATAGAATGCTAAGAAATAGTTAGCAAGTGTAATATCAAGAAACGCTGCATCAACTTGAACAAGAAAAGAAGCAAGTGCGTTGGTTCATTGGTTCGTGATGGCGGGAGCACGCTAGCCTTGGGAGCCACTGGAGCAGGGACTCAAGTTTGGACTGAACTTTCCAGCTTGTCTGCCACACGCTTCTCTCTGCATTTTGGCTTCATTCTCATCAAAGGGTTGTTGACCCTTTTTCCTAGCAGAAATGCAGTCTGACCACTGGCAGCTTCGAGATTCTTCTTTCTCCCCCAAAAAGGAACATTTCTTTTCTTTCTTTCTGTCTTCTCTCTCTTTCTTTCCATCTTTCTTTCTTTCTTTCTTTCTTTCTTTCTTTCTTTCTTTCTTTCTTTCTTTCTTTCTTTCCTTCTTTCTTTCTTTTTTTCTTTCTTTCTTCTTTCTCTTTCTCTCTCTCTCTTTCTTTCTTTCTTTCTTTCTTTTCTTTTCTTTCTCTTTCTTTAAGATGGAGTTTCTTTTGCTCTTGTTGCTCAGGCTGGAGTTCAATGGCACAAAAGCAATTCTCCTGCCTCAGCCTCCCAAGTAGCTGGGATTACAGGCATGTGCCACCATGTCTGGCTAATTTTTTTTTGTATTGAGTAGAGATGGGGTTTTCACCATGTTGGTCAGTCTGGTCTCAAACTCCTGACCTCAGGTGATCCTCCCGCTTCGAGCTCCCGAAGTGTTGGGATTACAGGCATGAGCCACTGCACACCGCCAAAAAAGAAACATTTCTTCCCCACCAGCAGCAGCACAAATAAATCTCAGGTCGGTGTCCTCCCTCAAGGGGACTGCAGCCAGGGAAGTGGAGACACAGAAAGGGTGGACAACCCCCATTTGGACTGCATTGCTAGAGCCCGGGGACCAAAGGTAGTTCTGTCAAAGAAGGTAGAAGGACGCAAAGGACTCCTTCTGACCCAGGAAGCCAACCGAAGGGTATGCATACCAGCTTGTCTGGAATGGAGGTCTGGAAGCTTTCTGTCATCCTCCTGAGTGGCCCTGCCTGGATTTCCGAGTCCCTTCCTCCAGCTGCTTCTGACTCCTGATGATCAAAACATCCCACTTATTTTTTTCACCTCTTCGAGTCAAACTCCCCTCTCTGCTGAGTCTTTAGCGGTCACCGATGCCTGCAGTTAAAAATTCAACCTTTCATGGGTACAGAGAAAGAATAAATAAGACTCAGCATTTGCTAGCACAACAGGATGACTATAGTAAAAAATAATTTAATTGTACATTTAAAAATAATTAAAAGAGTATAATTGGATTGTTTGAAACACAAAGGATAAATGCTTGCAGTGACGGATCCCGTATACACCTGCTGTGATTGTTATGTTACGGCATGCCTGTGTCAAAATATCTCACATAACCCATAAATATATACACCTAGTATGTACCCACAAACATTCAAAAAAATCAACCAGAGTTAACATTGTTCCAGGCAGGCGCAACAATGAGACATGATGAGAGGAAATGATGAGCTAAAAGGCGTATTTTCTCTGATGAAGCTATGTAATGCAGAAGCCTTCGTTTTCTGGTTATCTGGCCAGTAGAACTCCTCTCATGCCCTTGGTCATCAAATAGCCCTCACATTCTTGTCAGTCAAAGAATTGTGGAAATCTCCAGCTTAAAAATGCAAGGTGTGGGTGAAATCAGATTAGGTTTGATTCAATCGTTCATCAGAAGTTCACAGATGCGTCCCCTAATGACTAGGATTTTGATGTCCTCAGCCAAGGTAAGTGATCAATTAGGTCATCGGTCATTGCCATCCCTAGTGGTTAAAGCTGGGCCAGGAGCAATCCGACTTATTAAGAAAAAGGCCTTGTCGAGGGATAGAATGTTGATTTCATTTAGGGATAGTACAATTGTATCTGCACATTCTGCATTCCAGTGTTGATACAGCCTGAGCCTGCCCGGCTGGTTGCAATTGTTTAAAATCCTTTGGCACCATTGATCCCTAATTGACCCCAAATTCCTGAGCTCCAGGAGTAGCCCTGACTTGTTTATCGCTGGCCCTGGGTGTCCACTGAGTTCTGCTGAGCTCAGCCACAAAGGCTGCCCTCTGACTGTGAGTCAGCCTAGCCCAAGGCCAGCCAAGCCCATGGCCAGTTGTGGGGAGGGGCCTCCTCCAGTTTTCAGCAACAACAGAGCCTACCTGTAGGTAAAAGGCATATTTTCTCCTATGAAGCCGTGTAATGCAGAAGCGTTAGTTTTCTGGTTATCTGGCCAGTAAGAAATCTGGTCACCCCCTTGGTTATCAAACAGCTGGTTACTACTGTCTAGGCTAGCTATAACCTATAAAAATGTGGAAGGCGGTTCACTTCACTCAATGACAAGCTGCCCTTTTGCCCTGAGGTTACCTCCCAGGCCTTAGCGAGCTGGCTTTGAAAGTCTTGCATGAGTGAGTGGCTGCCTGGCTGGGTGCAGCTGATGCTCCCATCCATGATGATGGGTGTCCCCAGTGTCATCTTTACATATAGAGGAAAGTGAGTTAGCACTTTGAGAAATCAGCTGTGCACACAAAGAGCAAACCAGAACCCTCTCTGGTCCCAGCTGGCTCTGTTGGAGTGAGCTGAGCTTCCCGGAAGCCACACTTTGTGTGGGAATGCAAGCTGCAGTTTGGTCAAAGGTACCTTGACGGCCTGAAGAGGACTGCATTTAAGCCCTGCATTAAAACAATGGGGAGGCTGAGTCCAATATTTATTGGGTGTTTCCTATAAAGATCTAGAGCACAAAGGCTCTCTGGGGACCTCCTTCACAAATAGCGCAGCACACATTCATCTGGCCACACTGGCACTTGTTAGCTCTCAGGCAGATTCAGATGGGGGGTTGGGGGGTGGAGTGTTCCCTCCAAGAATCCTGCTGGCCTTGAAAATCAAAGCTGCATGGTCAGACGCAGACAGGAAGAACAGGGCTAAGCCTCGGAAACCATTTAAATACTTTGAACAGAATGGCTCAATTGAGGACGAAAATATGCTTTTCTCTTAAACTGCAAACCTGGAATGTGTCCTCTGATGATTATAAGCAGAGTCCACACTCAAGTGATGAGAACCAGGCTCATGCTCTGCATATGGTGTCCAGGCTGCGGGGCAGCTGTGCCTTAATGAGATCCAGAAGCCTACCCACTCCCCAGCAGCCCTTGGGAGCGAGGGCATCCAGCACAGTTCCCAAGGGCTCCCCGCCCTACTTGGCGGCTTGGCACCCCGCCCACCTGACCCCAGGGCTCTGCACATATGCACCAGAGTCAGCCTGGTCCCCTGTACCTGGATGTTTTGGTTAGATGATGGAAAAGGGGTGTGGTGGGGCGTCAGAGCATCTGAACAGACAGATCTTTTCCCAGGACCTCCTCCCTAGCTCAAACCGGGACCTGCCTGCATCCAAATCTCCTCTCTCTCTCTCATTACCACACTAACTGCATCTGCAAAATGCAGATACACTTCGCTGTTTTTGCACTTGGTAGAAATTACATCTTTTTTTTTTTTTTTTGAAATGTAATATAGCCCAGTGATAACACAGCTACAATAATATAAGATCAGATGGGTATAAATAAGGGAGATTGATGCCCTCTGCAGCAGATTTACCTGGTCATTCCATCCACCCCATTGTAACACAAGCCTACACCTTTTTGAGCCTGAATTTTTGAGGTCCTACTTAAGAGGTTATTGTATTTGCTAAGACCTTGAAGTGTGCATAGAAATATACAAAGCATGCACGGCCACTCTTCCCCTGCAGCCAGGGCCATGGTGGTGAGATGAAGCGCTGATGAGATGCTGCTGCTAAGGAGATTTCAGCCTTAAGGAGCTCAGATTTTGAATGCCGGCAGGTCCTTGTCACTAACTGGCAGTCCCCGAAGCACAGAGCGGTAGTGAAAGAGGGCACATGTGGCCCAGGTGATATCAGCCGCTTGTGAAGGTGGGGGCTAGAAAATGGCTCCATGGCCACCCACACCATATTCAGAGTGTGGGCCTGGTTCCCATGCTCTGGAGTGTCGATTCTGCCCGTAATCATCAGAGGGCACATTCCAGGTTCTTGGTTGATGAGCAAAGCATATTTATGACTACAATTGAGAAATGAATACAGAACATTTGTTCTAATCTCCAGAGGACAGCAGACCCAGACCTTCCCTGTTGACAAGCTGCCTCCTCACATGCCTCTGGGAAGGGAAATGTGGCTGCTATTTAATTCTCCACCATGTTATGTTGGTAGATGTGCCAATGGCACCAGACCCAGCTGATCCCTGAATACACAACTGTATTTTCCAGCTGTGTCCCCCAGCACCATTATCACGGCTGTCGCTCCCGAGGGATGGAGTGTTCTTGAGCGGAGGACACCTGCTCATCACACCTTTGCTTTGTTGTCACTGCCAAATGGGAATGCTCTCAGCGCAGGGCTTGCTTCTTGGGGGCCTTGATGCAACTAGGGCATCGAGGAGCTGCGATTCCTGAACAAGAAAGAAATGCACCTTCCACAGCTTCAGTGCAACCAAGGGAGACATCAGCTAAAGAGGTGGATGAGAAGAGGGTACTGACTTTCCATATTTAATATTCCTCAGACTTTCCAACAAAGCATCGCAGTAGAGATGAGGCCTGGCTGCTCTCTTAGAGGAAGTTTGCTCCACTGTCTGCAGTCCTGGTCTCCTTAGAGGGATAAATCTCTCCAGACTTAATTCCAAAGCTGCTAAGGTCCTCCTCAGAGGGGCACCTCACAAACAGCTCAGCAGCCCCAATCCCGTCGTCACAAACAGAATTCCTGTGCATTTCTTTCTACCTTCTGGCTTCACCTACAGGGAGGGCATTCCAGAATAGACTAGAATGTTCCACAACTTTCTGGGAATTCTAGAATGCCTGTACCCTCCTACTGGGAAACCCAGCTTTCTGCTGCAGCACTCTTGCAGATTTCAGAATCCCCCACCTACAGGTTCTTCCCCCACTCGAACTGCACTGGAGTTCAGAGATGAGGTGTACTTTCCCCAGTCTGGGCGTCTGTGTTGCTTCACTGCCCACGTTCTCCTGCTGCTCAGAATTTTCTGTCCTGTACCTCCTTCCCTCCAATTACCAATACAGTCCAAGTGGATGTGTGAGAGGCACACCTGGGAGTGTTGTAAGCAATTAGTGGCAAAGTCAGGCCTCCCTGGTCACCCAAGGCAAGTATTCTCCTCCTCTGGACCCTTGGCATTCGATGTAAAACGTGTTACGGCTCTTAGTAGATGACATTGCAACGGTTGGAAGCCCCTTCCCGAGAAAGTAATAACTATCATTTATCGAGCACTTCCTATGTGAAAGTGTTCAACATACCTTATTTACAATCCCATGAGATAGTCATTCCTTGTCCCCTGCAACAGGTAAAGGAGAGGCTCAAAAAATGTATGTTAACATCAAGGTGCCACAGCCTAGTACAGAAATCGAGCTTTGGCTGGGCAGGCCTGGTTCCAAAGCCGACCTTGTCTTTCCGGTTTGCCCTGTCACTCAGCGTCCTGGCAGCCCGTAGCTCCAGGCTGAGCATTTCCTCTGTGTCCTGAGGTTTTGCCCCAGGGCGTGAGACTCTCAGTGTTAAAACAAGAACAGCGTGTCACTCCTCACGGGAACAGGGACACCTGGACGTTAAGGCAGGCCTGAGGCTTAAAATGTGGGTGCCAGGCTGCGTGGAGGAAGGAGGAAGAACACGCCTTGTAGACCAGGACGGCTGTAGGATAGGGATTCCTGCCCCAGGGAAGGATGGACAGCACAAGGTGAAGAAGGGATTGTCCTTTGTCGTACACTTTGAGCATAAATACCGAGATCACCCTTTTCAGCGGATCCCAGCTTTAGCCTCCAGGCCAGAGCACAGCCCTGATCATTTGCACGGTGTAGACAGGACTTGCTAGTGGGCTGGGTTTGTCAAGTATGAGAGAAATCGTCCTGAGTTTTTCTTCTTTTCTAACAAATCCAAGAAATATATAGCTAGCTAAATTTTTAAAAACTATTCACGGCTCCTTGGACTTGTATTCCTCCAATGCTTCTCTCTGAGAAGGCTTCAGGGCCCACCTCCCCCAAAACATAACCGGAAGTCCTTAGGGTGATCGCCCCACCATAAAAGTGTTTTGCAGTTTCTCCTATGCCTCTGCATGTGCTGTGGCCGCTGCCTGGCCCAAACCTCCCCCTCCCACCCACTCCCTACTCATCGTCATGGTCCTGGTCCCCGCGGTGGCTGCTGGACCGCTCACTCACGGCCTTCCTGCTCACCGCTTCCCTGTCGGGGTGAGGTGGGCTTTCTCTCTCCGTGTGGTAGATGTGTGCTGAGCTCACCCTGCAGGCTGGGAGCCCTGCCAGGAGAGGGCCAGTGGTCCCAGTAGCCACGACAGAGTTTGGCATGCAGATGCTCAAGAAATGTTCGTTTCAAGGAAACGGAAATAGACCTATTTAGGGCATGCTGGTAATGGAAATATCCCAGCTTGAAAGATGTTCGGCTCCAGCCGGCACCCACAGGTGACTCCAGGCTTCCAGACGTTGAGTTTCCCGACAGCTTCTAGCTGGGGCGACTGGGTTCCCAGCTGTCGTGGAGGCTGCCCCTCAGCTGCCATGGGAACCAGCCACTCACAGAGCGCCCTTCACTGGGGCCGTGAGCCCTTGCTCCCTGCTGCTGGAGCCTGGACACAGGCTGCTGTGGGAACTGTCCAGGGGCCAGCCCCTCTTCCAGCCCACCCTTGAGGGTTCCTGGGGCCACAAGATGGGGGCTGGACTTCTGGGGGATGGGGCCACCCTGCCTACAGTTGCTTTCATGGAGAAATGCACCCAAGTTCAAAAGCCACCAGCCAGCAAACGAACTACATCCAGGAAAGGAAGCGGCTTCGTTCTCAGCAGCCAGTGTGAGATGCGCAAGAACCAAGAAGCAGGCCAGATGGAAAAATGGAAGAGGAATCCGTTTTCCTTTGTCCTCAGAGTGTGTGCTGGGTTTGAGGGAAGATCCCATTCTGGGAAAGGGACACTCGGGGACTTTGTCAGACTTGCCAGTAGTGGGTTCGGGCAGAGATTTTACCAGTTGGCTTGGAGAGGCAATCAGCGTGGTAGTTCACAGATGAGGAAACTGAAGCTCAGAGAAGTTAAACAAATTCACGTCCCTACCTTCTTCCTGGGCCTGCACTGTCTGATCTTCCTTGCAACTAGTAGTGACCATGTGGCCAGCCAATGCAGCACAGCCAGTGACAAAGGGATGCACACCACTTCCTGTCCTGTCCTTCAAAGTCCCCCATGCATGCCACCAAGCTCTTATCTTCTTCTGGTGATGACCCTGGGGTGACCTTGGAAGTGACCTGACGAAGACAGCAGAACCTCCACCAGTCTGAGTCCATGGGTGGCTGTGCTGAGGAGGACTGCCCCACCAACCTCTTCCTCTGCCAGGGCTGTGATCTGAACAAGAAGAAACTGCCACTGTGATTATACATGTTGTTGAGGTGTACTTGTTCCCATAATTAGCCTTCCCTAACTGTTACGTGAGGACCGTCCTGTCTAGCTTCAGCTTCCCTGTGCCACATTTCAGAGGTCAGCCTGGTTGCAGGGCAACTGATGGCATGTGAGGTATCTTGGCTAATGTTGGGCTGGTCCAGAGATGCTGCATCAGAGCTGCTTTGTTCATCATGACAGCTGCTTCCAGTGTTCTGGAGGGCTTCCAAGAAATCAGCTCCAAGACAGAATCTTTCATATGACATGTTCTCAGGGAGATTATGGATTTGCTGCATGGTGTCTGGTACTTGAAAGGTGTTCTGTGAATACAGATGGATGGGCGGATGGATGGATGGATGGATGGATGGATGGATAATGGATGGATGGATGGATGGATGGATAGATGGCTGGCTGGCTGGATGGGTATGTGGATGGATTGGTGAGTGAAAGGATGGGTGGGTGGATGGGTGAGTGGATGAATGGGTGGGTGGTTAGATGGGTAGACAGGGAGGTGGATGGTGGCTGGCTGGATGGCTTCTACTCTAAGGCAGGGGAAGGAGAGAACGCCCTAACGTGGACATGGGAGTCTTGTTGAGACACTAAACGAATAGGCAAGGAGAGAGGGCTGCTCACTCCAGTGACAACCCCCTCTTGCTATGTGTCGGTAAACCCCACTTGCTAGAGAAGAGCAGGAGACCAGACATGGGCAGGCCTGGGAGACAGCAAACGCGTGGTGTAAGTGGCCCCTGCTGCTGGGAATGCCTCTCCCCTACCCCCAGCCAGGGCTTCATTGTCATCTTAGCAAATAAAAATACAGGGTGCCCAGTTAAACTCAAATTTCAGATAAACACAAGCATCTGCCCATGCAATATCGAGGACATTTTAATACTAAAAAATTACTTATCTTGTACGTGAAATTCAGATTAACTGGGTGTCTCGTGTTTGATCTGACAACCCTAAGCCAGGCTGTCCAGCAAGCGACCGTGTATGGACAAAAGGGGGAGAGAGTGGCATGGGCTGGCTGAAGGCCACTGTTTCAGGGACTCAAGCCCTCCTGGCAGGGGCAGTTTGCCTCTTCTGAATATCCACGAGGCAGGAGACCACTAGCCGCTTCATCTGGCCTCTTTCCTGCATCATGGGAAGTATTCTAAGCATGGAAATGGCAGGTCTATAAATAGTGGTGTAAATAAGAGCAGAAAAAAAATATATATATATACCTTTGACCTTCAGTCCACTGGATACAAAAAAGAAATCCATCCAACCCAGCAACTATTTATTAAATGTGAAACACACCATTTTATTCGTAATAGGAGTTACAGAATGGGAGTACAGGGGACCTTTCTTTTCTCACCCTAGGAAAAATGTCTATGCGCTTGTGTTCAAGAGTCTTAAAACAAACATCATTCACATGCAGTTCCTATCACTGTCAAAAAGCTGACACACGGTGGCCAGCACGGATGCTTGGTCAGGCTTTGTACAGACTCTGCTCTTCTTTCTTTAGATTCAACACAATTTTCACTTATTTTCTTGATGGTTCTAGGAGTCACAGGAGGAAATTCTAGAAGTTAAGGGGATCTCGCCTCACCTTTTCCTCCTGCACTAATCACATCACAAGTTTACACAAAAACCTTCATATGAGAAAAAAGGCAAGGGTGCTAAAGGGATTAGCCAATCCCTTCCCGGGTTGGGAGGACTGACTGGTCACCCAGCCCCTTGCCGCGGCTGGTGCTATGACACCCATGTTCATAATGAGACTGAGAGCTGTACCCAACCAGCACATTGTGGCAGAACCTCTGCTACGATCACCCCCATTCTCATGGGGTTACTTGTCACTGCCTCCCACTGGCTGCCCTATTTTTTTTTTTTTTTT
>NW_016107993.1:827512-828889 GCF_001604975.1 Cebus imitator
TTTGAGATGGAGTTTCAGTCTTGTCACCCAGGCTGGTGGCACAATCTTGGCTCACTGCAACCTCCGCTTCCTGGGTTCACAAGATTCTCCTGCCTCAGTCTCCCCAGTAGCTGAGATTACAGATGCCCCCCAGCACACCCAGCTGATTTTATATTTTTAGTAGAGTTGGGATTTCACCATGTTGGCCAGGCCAGTCTCGAATTCTTGATTTCAAGTGATTCACCTGCCTCGGCCTCTCAAAGCTCTGGGATTACAGGTGTGAGCCACAGTGCCCAGCCAGACAGCTCTATTTTTATGCTTGCCTGTCTGTAGTCCTGGTCCCACCCAGAAGCCAGAGACATCCCTGTGACACTGTAAGGTGTTTACTCCATGTCGATGGCGAGACACAGATGGACTTACACGTGTAGAACCTTGCTCCACCGCAGCGCAGAGACAGTGCAAGCATGAGTGTGGAAAGCAGATCAGTTATGGCGCTGGTTCTGACCCTTAGTGGACATTTGTCAATATCTGGGGGCATTTTGGTTGTTGCAACTCAGGAGTGGAGGAAGCTCCTGGCATGTAGTGAGGGAGCCCAGAGATGCTGCTGAACAGCTTAAAATGCACAGGACAGCCCACCACAACGAAGGATTATCTGGCCCCAAATGTCAATTGTGCTGAGGCCAAGAAACCCTGAGCTAGGGGATTACTGCAGTAATCTAGGCGAGAGGTTACTCACTAAATAGCAACTGAGCACCTACTGTGTGCCGAGAGCTGAGGACACAGCAATGAGCAAAACAAAGCCCTCTGCCCTCATGGAGTTTCATGCTGCAGTGATGGTGGAAGCTAGAACGGTGCTGGGGCAGTGGGGTTGCTAAGAATGGTCTTAAAAATACTTTTTGAAGGTAAAACTGACAGGATTTGCTAAGAATGGAATGTGCAGTGTGAGAGAAGAGGCGTCACTACCAACCAGGGTTCATCCTGAGCAATTGGAACAGAGTTACCGTTTACTGAGATGGGCCTGCTAAGGGAGAAAGTGATTGTGTGGATGAAGAATCAGAGGTATTGTTTGGACGCATAAAATAGAGATGAGGGCAATGTGGTATTTTAGTTGGGAGGTTAAAAAAGGGATCTCCTTTGGAAGAGACAAATTTTAGAAATTATCAAGTGAGGCTGGGCGCAGTGCCTCACGCCTCTAATCCCAGCACTTTGGGAGGCCGAGGCGGGCGGATCACGAGGTCAGGAGATCAAGACCATCCTGGCCAACATGGTGAAACCCCATTTCTACTAAAAAATACAAAAATTAGCTGGGGGTGGTGGCGTGCACCTGTAGTCCCAGCTACTGGAGAGGCTGAGGCAGGAGAATTGCTTGAACCCGGGAGGCGGAGGTTGCAGTGAGCC
>NW_016107993.1:829482-840485 GCF_001604975.1 Cebus imitator
CGGAAGGAAGGAAGGAAGGAAGGAAGGAAGGAAGGAAGGACGGAAGGACGGACGGACGGAAGGAAGGAAGGACGGACGGAAGGAAGGAAGGAAGGAAGGAAGGAAGGAAGGAAGAAAGGAAGGAAGGAAGGACGGACGGAAGGAAGGAAGGAAGGAAAGAAGAAGAAAAAGAAAGAAAGAAAGAAGAAAGAAAAGAAAGAAAGAATAAATAAATAAATAAATAAATAATCAAATGTGAGGAAGATCACCCAGGTGTCTGGAGATGTGCAGCAAGCCTGAGCTCTCATAATTATCAGGAGGTTGGAGAGGGTCTTAGTCTATTTTGTGTTGCTATAACAGAATTCCTGAAGCTGGGTATTCTGTTTATAGATTTATTTTAAAAAGAGGTTGATTTAGCTCATGGATCTACAGGCTGGGAGGTTCAAGAAGCATGGCACCAACATCTGCTCCTCACAAAATAGTGGAAAGTCAAAGGAAAGGAGCAAAACTTAGAGGTGTCCTCACTTTGTAACAATCCACCCTCAAGGGAAACAATCTCTTCCCAAGAGAACGAATCCAAGAGTGGGAATTCGATCACTACGTTGAGAACAGTACCGAGCCATTCATGAGGGATCCACCCTCATGACCCAAACACCTCCCACCAGACCCCACCTCCCAACACAACCACAGTGGAGATCAAATTTCCACGTGAGATTTCAATACAAAACACATTGTAAAATACAATCATCCCTTCCCAATAGTCTCCAAAAGTCTTAACTTGTTCCAGCATCAACTCAAATGTCCAAAGTCCGAAGTCTCATCTGAGACTCAAGGTGAGCTCCTTCCAACTCCAAGCCGGTAAAAACAAAAACAAGATTTTTACTTCCAAGATAAACATTCCCATTTCAAAAGGGAAAAATCTGCCAAACTAAAAGAATGGCAGGTCCCACACAAGTTCAAAGGCCAGTAGACCAAACATTAAATCTTACAGCTCCAGGTGCTGCCTCTTGGGCATGCTGGTGCAAGGGGTAGGCGTCCAAGACCCTGAGCAGCCCCATCCCCTTGGTTTTGCTGGGCAGAGCCCATGTGGCTGCTCCAGGGATTGAAATCAGGCACCTGTAGCTTTCCCAGGCAGGCACTATATGCTGCTGGTAGCTCTGCAATTTTGGGGTCTTAACGGCAGCCCTACCTCTGTGGCTCCACCAGGCTTGGTAGGGACTCCCTATGGTGGCTCTGCCCCGTCTCAGTTTCCTGCCTGGGCTCCCAGGCTTTCCGGTACGTCCTCTGAAATCTAGGTGGAAGCTGTCATGCCTCCTCTGCTCTTGCCTTCTGTGTGTCTGCAGAATTAGTACCACATGGAAGCTGCTAAGGCTCAGGGCTTGCACTCTGCAGAGCAGTGGCATGAGTCAAACCAGGGCCACTGGAGCCAAGGCTGCAGCAGCCAGGATGGGGGAGCAGTGTCCCCAGGCAGCACAGAGACATGGCATCCTGGGTGTGTTCCCCTAAACCAACCTGTCCTCCTAGACTTAGACCTCTGAGTCTGTGATGGGAGAGCTGACCTTAAAGATCTCTGAAATGCCTTGGGGACCTTTTTCCCACTACTTTTTCCCATTGTTCTTCTAGCACCTGGCTTCCGTTTATCCATGCTAATCTCTCTAGCAAGGGGTTTCTCTGCCTCACCTTACCCTTGGGCTCTTTCATTTTCTACCAGATGGCTAGGCTGTGAATTTTCCAAAATTTTCTGCTGTTTCCCTTTTTCTAGTAAGTCACTGTAAGCAGTTAGAAGCAAGCACTCTGCAGCCCAAGCACTTTGCTGCTTAGAAATTTCTTCCACAGATTTGCTATTCCATCACTCTTAAGTTCGCTTTCCACAGAGCCCTAGGGCATGACTCAGTGTAGCCAAGTTTTTTGCTATGGCGTAAGAAGGATGCCTTTTACTCCAGCTCCCAAAAAGTTCCTCATTTCCATCTAAGAGTTATCATAAGAGTGACATTTACTATCCATATTTCCATTAGCATTGTGGCTACCACCTCTTAACAAATCTCTAAGAATTTCCAAATTTTCCTTCATCTTTTTCTCTTTTTCTGAGCCCTCACCAGAATCATCCATGATGCTTCATTCATGGCAATGCAATCTTTTTTCAGCTGCCCCTTCAAACTTTTCCAGCCTCTGCCCCCGACCCAGTTGCAAAGCCATTTCCACATTCCCAGATATCTGCGTAGCAACTTCCTACTCCTTGGTACCAATTTTCTGCCTTGGCCTCTTGTGTCGCTGTAACAGAATACCGGAGGCTGGATAACTTGTAAAGAAAAGGGGTGTGTTTAGCTCACAGTGCTATAGGCTGGAAAGCACAAGAAGCTTGGTGCCAGCACCGGCTGTTTCTGGTGGGGACTTTCATGCTGTGTCACAGCGTGGCAGAAGGTCAAAAGAGAAGCAGACGTGTGACGGAACAAAACGCAAGAGTGTCCTCACTTTTTAGCACCTGATTCTCATGAAAACTCATGACATCTTCTGAGAGTGAGAACTCATTACAGAGTGAATAAGTGATGGCACCAAGATACTCATGAAGGATCCATCCCCATGCCCCACATGCCTTTCACTAGCCCCACTTCCCAACATCACCACATAAGGGATCAAATTCCACTATGAGTTTTAGTGGGACTAAACTCATAGCAGAAAGGAGTTAGCACCAGAGGATGGCATAGCAAGAAGCCAAGTGAAGAGAGTGTTCCAGAGACGAGCAAGTGATCAAACTATGCCGGGTAATTCTCCCACGCCAAAAAGAAGATCTAAATACCACGCTATCCCCATTTTCTAATATTATAAATTGTTCTCGTGAGGCTATCACAGAACTTGGTCTACTCATGGATAATCCATTGAATTATCGCCAAGCATAATTCAGTCTATCCAGGAGGTAATCCAGTTTCTTTAGAGACAATTACTAAACATCTACTCTGAGCAATACATGAAACAAAATGTCATGCAAGATGCAGAAATGATTACTACCTAGCTCCTGTCTTCATAAAGCTTTCTGTCTCCTGGGGGGAAAATGCATCATCCACAGAAGCTTATGCAACATCAAAAGAAGGTATTAATACACTGATATTCATTATTCACTCTATCCACAGCACTCTCCTTGTTGCTGAAAATATGCAAGAGAAATGCAAGACAAACTCCATCCTCTCATGGAGTTTGTAGTTTTGTTGGGGGGGACCAGAAAAGAAAGAAAGGCAGGCAGTCATAGCATGGAGCGTAAATGCACTAGGTATTTGAAGAAAGAGATGGCAATTGATTCCACAGTGCCTGTTAACTGATCTCTGGCCTGAATTCCCTCACTTTGCTGCAGTTCACACACGGGTTCTGAGGATTCAGGGATCAGGCAAGCAGTTGGGAATAAATCAGTGTATGACCATGACAACCTCCAAGGAAGGGACCCCGTAGCACACTGGCAACCCGTGACACTAAGAGGAGGCTCTTCCAAGACGCTCGGCTTCACGATTAAGCATCCACCAGGACTGCTGGGGGAAGTAGAATGAGGACCAACGTGGAGCTTGTGTCTCTTGAGATCTCTTCCCATTCATTAGCTCCCAGCTGTTATTTCCCCAGAAGTAACCAGGTGAAAGAAGTTTTGCATTTGAAATGTCGAGGCTTTGGAAAAATCAATTTCCACACCGATTTCTCCCTCAGTTCTGATATAGTTACCCCCCCCCAAAACTTCACAACTCTGCATACCGACACATTATAGTAGGAATTTCATGAATTTCTGCATAGTAGAACCAAATCCTCACATTATATGGAGCAAGGCCTCAGTACTCACAGGAACTCTTTATATAAGGGGCAGATGTGTCTCAAAGGGCACTCAGGCATCTGCTTGTTTTAGCCTAATTGTTAAAGTATGAGCCAGACACCAAAGTGGTGGATTTCTGGGCATGTATAGGTGAAACGTGTTTCAACGTATTGTAACATTTAGATACCCTTTCCTATAGAAATTTCAGGCAGTTTTTAAGATAAATGTGTATCACTTGAGTAGAGAAGGGATAAGAGGAAAATATATTTTGTAGTTACACCCGAGAATAACGACTCTCTTTGTACCAAGCATTGGTACAAAAAGAAAACCATTCCATGAACACTCAAGACACCTCAGAAGGAAGACAGAAGGGCAAAGTATTTTTTCTAAATGTCCACTTTCTGTTCTCCCCTCATCTTCTTTTTTAAGTCAGATTGCTTTAGCACCAGTAAGATACAGTTATCTTTTCTGTCAAAACCACACCAGAGACAAAGGAAACGGGGTCATTTTTCTTTGGTGCCGACAATTTGGGGGTAGGTTACTTTTTCAAATAGCGAAGGACCATAGAGGTAGAAACCACCTGCCAGTCTCGAAGGCTTATAGGAGAGTTATCAGGAAAATGCCTTAAAGTTATGTTTTTTAAACAAACGAACCGGAAAAAGACCTTTACTTTTATTTTTCACAGTGTGGAGCCATCCCATTCTCTTTGGGCCCTGTTCTAAATTGAAAAATTTAGAAAAATAAATGACAAATGCACAGGATCAATTGATTTATTATGATTTTTCTTACCTGACATGTTTTCCATAAATTAGGACAATGTTGCTATGTTTTTCGATTGAAAGGCCCAGTTCAATATGTCTGTCTGCAGAAAAGGAAATGAAACATCCTGCTTTGGGCCCCCATTATGTGCTATAGCTGGCCTAGAGATAGAACCTGAGCAACGCCATTTTATACAAGACAAAGCTGTTTTTCCAAAGATAAGTTGTAACGGCTGCCCCATTCTCCCTGCAATAACTGCTGACCTTGGTTTCTGTAAGTAAACACAGCTAGCTTGTGCAAAAAAATGCCCACTATGTAAAGCTGCTCACCTTTGCTTATCAGTAACTGCTCTCTGTGCCCCTAATGTGACAGGCAAGCAGCCCAAACCCACGCCATCTTGGCTCCTGCGACTTGTAATAAGTAACTAAGGTCTGTAATTTCCACCCTACCCAGATAATGTGTAAACTAACGTTTATCTTGACTTCTGTAAACCACTTAAGTAACAGTTGGAGTGACAAAAGTCCCCTGGCCCTTGGAATGTCCGGAGCCCCCTCACCCTCGCCTCCGCCCAGGAGGTGATTTACAGAATCCACTAGCCCTCGGAATGTCTGAAGCCCTTCATCCCCATCCCCGCTCCTCACCCCCACTCCCAAGGTGGTTTTACGGGTATAAAGTGTCTTGACACCCTCCTTTAGGGGCCACAGGTTGGAGAGACGCGAGTCCTCCGTGGCCGCTGGCAATAAAGACCCTGCAATTTGGCATATTTTTGTCTTGGTGTTATTTAATCTCGGACTCAATACTTCAATTATCAGCATGACTTATGACAGGCAGCTGTCAGGCAAGGCATCTGGATTCTGACGGAACCTATTTAGACAGTGATGCTGAAAGCACTCAAGAATCTGATGAAAGTCGTAGGAATCTTACCACAACCACCCAGCCAAAACAACACGAACAGCATAAACTCCCACGTATACACCACTGCGTGGGTAATTTCAGGGTTTTTAAGCCTCCGCACCCTTGACATCCATACCTCAGTGCCTTATTTATCATTTCCTGTCTATATGATCTGTAGTGAATTACCTGCTCTCTCTAAAGGATCACCTTCCTTCTCTTTAAAATAAGCATGAGATAGTGATGCCTGGCTTATGGGTTTGTTTTGAAGATTAAATGAACAGGTGTATCTAAATGCTTGACAGCATACCTTGCCCATAATGAAGGTTGGTCATTCTGAGCCATTATTTTCCTGCTTGTGCTATGAGTTTTAAGATTCCCTGGTCAAAAAGAATAATATGGTATTTTAGAATTTATCTGTATCAATTAAAAGGGACAATCTCTATTACAAGTTTTATGGAGTAACCATTAAAAGTATGGATTTACTTTACAATGTCCATAATTTACTTTAAAATAGTTGGACACTGAGAATTGAATCATGAGTTTGGATTAGTAGAAGCCTGAACTCTAGAGGCAGGAAGCTGCCGTAATGGAAACTTCACCTCATGGGTGGCCAGCTGGTGTTCCATCAGAAAGACTTCAGCTCTTCAGATCTCACTCATTACCTGAGGCTTTGAAAATTAGCACAGAGAGCGTCACAGATGGATTTTGATTAGTGATGTAAGAGACTTGCTAGTCAGTATGATGAATACCAGAAATAGGCTCTCAATGGTAAAATTCAAGGTCTTTAAGTCTGGGTTACTGTGTAAAATATTGTCAGAGTGCTCCGCACCTGTGCTGAACGGGCAGTAGGAACCTAGTAAGTTTCTGCCCATAAGATCTGCACTGGGGATCCATCCACAGACAGTTCTGCCACCAGCTACTGGTTAGGAGGATTTCTGTTTGCCTAGTGCTGACTTTAGGTTATCAGAGTCCTACCTCTGGAATATTGTTGCTTCTGCCTCAGGGAACTTGCAGGTAAAATCCATCAAGCTCTCAGTTTCATGAACTCTCCTGGGCTTTTTTTTTTTTTTTTTTTTTTTTTTTTTGAGACAGAGTCTTGCTCTGTCACCAGACTGAGTGCAGTGGTGTGATCTCTGCTCACTATAACCTCTGCCTCCTAGGTTCAAGCGATTCTCCTGCCTCAGCCTCCCGAGTAGCTGGGACTATAGGCATGCGCCACCACACCCAGCTAATTTTTGTATTGTTTTTTTTAGTAGAGATGGGGTTTCACCGTGTTGGCCAGCCTTGTCTCAATGTCTTGACCTCATCATCTGTCCACCTCTGCCTCCCAAAGTGCTGTGATTACCTGCATGAGCCACCACGCCCAGACTGGGCCTGCTTTTTAAAGGGATGTTTATTTCAAAAACAATCTGTATTTGGCAGAATTTCTTCTGAGAATTGCTATCCTGATAAAAGGTCAAGGACATATCTAACTCTCATTCATTTAAACATCTCAGTGCCATCATATACCCAAAAGAATGCAAGAGTCGTGCATGGACTATTTGCTAAAGTCAGCTCACAACGGCTTTAAGATAAGGTAGGCTAAATTGGGATCCCAGATATGCTACTTTCTAGCTCTTTGGCCTTGGCCAAATATCTTCACCAGCAAAACAAGGAAGTTAATATTACCTACGTGATTAGGTTATTAGAGAATTAAATGAGATAAAGCATATGTGATGGTTGATTTTATAGGTCAACCTGACAGGGCTAAGGGATACCCAAACAGATGGTAAAATATTGCTTCTTAATGTGCTTATGGGGGTGTTTTCAGAAGATTTCAGCATTTTAATCAATAGGCTGAGTATAGAAGCTCTGCCCTCACCAATGTGGACAGGCATCCTCCAATCTGTTGAGGAAAAAAAAAGAAGAAAAAGGTAAGTTCTCTCTTTCTCTGTGTGATCTGGGACGTCCATCTTCTCTTGCCTTTGGACATCAGCACTCCTGGTTCTTCAGCCTCCAAATCCCATCTGGTACTTATGCCGCCATCCCCTCCCACACAGATTCTCAGGCCTTCAGACTTAGGCAGATCACGCCACCACTTTCTCGGTTCTCCAGCCTGTGGCCAGCAGATCTTGAGCCTTCTCAGCCTCCATACATGTGTGAGCCAATTCTCATAACTAATTAATCAAGCAATCAATCAGTTCTATCGGTGCTGTTTCTCCAAAGAACCCTGACTAATATAGCGTACAAAGCTCACAGCGCATTTCCCGGCGTACAGTAGGAAAGTAACAAATGCATGGTTATGGTTATTATTATGCATTTAGGTATTCTTTCTTATTCTAAATGGCTTTCCAGTGTCCTCTGACTTTCATTTTCCATGATGATTTATGTAGAACTATAAATCGAAACTGTTCACTCTTGGGTTTCTGTGACCTACTTTGCTCCAGTGCTTCTGCTGCCTGTCTGAGTGCTTCCTGTCCTGCAGCACCGTGAACGTTCTGCGAAGACAGGGACCTCGTGTCTCCCATCACCGCCGATGCCCAGTGCCTAACCATGTGCCTGGTGTATGGTAGGAGTGCAATTGGGACTTATTTGTGCTGTGAGTCTCTTCGGCACCCAGGCTTAAAATCAAGCATTCTCTTTTATTCTCTCTCCTCTCCCTGCTCCCTGCCAATCAATCCTGCTTCCTGTTTACTGTTCATTCATAACGTTACACCTTCCATTTTAATTCCCATCCTGTCAGCCGCCATGTTTGTCCAAGTGCCATCATGCATTTAGACCATTGAAATTGGCCCCTAGCAATTGTTTCCAGCTGGTTTCCTGTTTCTGGCCTGGCTGGTTCTTATCATCAAACTATCCTCTGGGAAACTGCCGAATTATTTCTGTTAAAACCCTGCTTTGCACAAGTTATCTTTCTCTCTGTCTGTCCGTCTGTCTCTCTCTCTCTCTCACACACACAGACACACACACACACACACACACACACACACACACACAGACGCACACACACACACACACACACAAACCACACACAGACGTACACAGACGCACACACAGACACACACGTACTGCATGCACACACACCCCATTCAACAACTTTCTACTGAAAGCATCCAACAACCTAACTCAGGGACCTTCCTTTCAAGAATCCTTCACTCCAGTCAGGATGGTTTACTTATTATCTCCAACTGTTATTATGTGCCTACTTTTGTTCGCAGTCTAGAGGCTCTCAACCCTTTCCACCAAAGCCCCTCAGTGACAGGGGAGGGTGGCTGTAGCGCACAGCCGAAGATGCTGCTTTCAAGCCTTACGTTTTATATCAAGAAGCCATATGCATTTTGCATTGCTATCACCTACTATATCCATGTTTTTCATAATACCTAAACACTTTAAATTATTGCCATCCAGTTAGATTGGACTGGCCCAATCTCCAGGGTGAGAGAGATGTGCTGAGTTAAGTCCATGGTTTTGTGGACCCTCTAGCTCTCACAATGGGGTGCATTTCCCCCAGACACCCCCTTGTACTCCCCATCACTTCTCTCAGCCCCTCCCCGAACCTTTTCTCCCGGGCCCCAGTGAAGTCCTTCCTTTCTGCCCCTGTTTCCGGCAGTAGTCACTGCCTCCTCTGAGGTCCTGGAGTCCATTCTGCTAGTCCGCCATGCTGTAACTTGAACCACTGGCCATCCTTCAAAAACAATTTTGTTCCCCCAAATAAAAGGTAGCCTCCTTGAAACAAGGATCCTCTGTTGCATCAGCGTTTATCCCACCAGGTGCAGCACGCAGCTCTGGACACAAACAGCTCTCAACATTGTAATCTGTACCACTCATCTGCTCCAAAGTGCCTCTTTCACGTTTTCATTTCATATTGATTTCTTGTCTGATTTTTCCTCTTTATGTCCTGGCCCTCACAGCAGCATTCTCTTCTCCTTTCTCAGGTTTAAGTGAACTAAACACTGAGTTATCTCTCAATACTGGGAGCTTTTCTGATGCTGTGCTTCCAACAAAACAATAAATACAAAAGAGAAATAAGAGCAGTAAACGTGGGGGTGGGAGGAAGGGTAAAAATAACGGCTACTTTCTTTTTCCTTTCTTTTCTTTCAGCATTTCATCAAGACAGGACCCTGTGCTCAGCATTTCATTTGCTTTGTTTCCTGATAATATCAGTTGGGAATCTTTCACTGATGTGAAGTGGAATCTTCTAGAAAAGTACCCAAGCAACGTTCAACTCCCCTGCAACCCACTTCCTTTCCCTGCCTGTCCACACTCATTTAATGTCTTAATAACATCCTCACCGTATGGGAAGAATGAAGGCAGGGAAGTCAGGAAAAGAGAGGCTTTGAGACAAAAGGTTAAAATGAGATGAGGTTCAGGCATTAGCGAGGTCCCCATTCATCCAGGTGATTGAAGGGGACGTGGAAAGGATGTGTCAACTGAGTCACAGAATGTTATTGTAACTCTCTCTCTCTCTCTCTCTCTCTCTCTCTCTCTTTTTTAAAGATGAGGTTTCACCATGTTGGTCAGGCTGGTCTTGAACTCCTGACCTCAGGTGATTGCCCGCCTTGGTCTCCAAAGTGCTTGGATTACAGGCGTGAGCCACCACGCCCAGCCAAGCTCTTTCTCTCTCAACAGGTATCTACTGCAACACACACACACACACACACACACACACACACACACACCCGACCTCCTTTCCCAGCTCCTCTCCTGAGCCTGTTTCTGAGGCTGGAAATTGCAAGAATCATCCAGTCTTATGGTGTCAGTTATGTTGGCCAGCATTCTTTTAATACATTAGTTCCCGGTGCTCTGATAAGTTAAATGTAATTTGGGAGCATTTTAGTCCATTAAGGTTGCTATAACAAAATACCGTTAATTGGGTGGCTTATAAACAACAGAAACCTATTTCTCACAGTTCTAGAGGCTGTGAAGTCAAGACCAAGGCACCGACAGATCATCTGGCAAAGGCCCATTTCCTGGTGCATAGGTGGTGCCCTCTCACTGTGTTCTCACGTGGTGGACAGAGTGAAGGAGCTCCCTTGGGCCTATTTTATAAGGACATTAATCCCATTCATGAGGATAGGTCATGCTTTCATGACCTAATTACCTCTTAAAAGGCCAATGACCTCCTAATAATGTCATCTTGGTGGTTAGGATTTCAACACATGAAATTTTGAGGGATGAAAGCATTCAGACCATAACAAGGAGATAGGGAGATTACACAATGAGTGGGGCATGGCCTGCTCGGTCCAGGTAAGAATAGACATTTCCAGACAGTTGTCGTGGTCATGTTCTGGTTGCCGTAGTGCTGACATTGAGAACCCAAATGCATATGCACTAAACTAAGTAATTACGCAGAAAACGTTTGTTCTTTTGCCCTCTTGTTGATTGGCTGAATGGTTTTTTATAGGTGTGAATCCTGAGAAGGCTTATATTTCATTCAGTTTATGCAATGCGTTCCAGTCCATCAGTAGCAAGTCCGTTTTAGCAGCAACTTCTTCAACAATTAAGGCAAATTTCCATTAAAATTCATTTACAAAACTTATCAAAAGAGAGACAGAGTTGTGTTCCTTTAGGTTTATCATCTGATTTTCTTTTTTTTTTTTTTTTT
>NW_016107993.1:840585-866220 GCF_001604975.1 Cebus imitator
CGCGCCACCATGCCCAGCTAATTTTTGTATTTTTAGTAGAGACGGGGTTTCACCGTGTTGACCAGGATGGTCTCGATCTCTTGACCTCATGATCCACTGGCCTCGGCCTCCCAAAGTGCTGGGATTACAGGTGTGAGCCACCGCGCCCGGCCCGTCTGATTTTCTTAAAGCCTGTCCTGATTTCTTTTAGGCCAAGTGAGAGTGTGCGGACTTGCAGGACTGCAGTCAATTTTAATGCATAAGCTTCATACAGAAAATATGTCCTACCTGTCAGCGCAGCATCTAAGTGCTTAGCAAGGATAAGAAGAAAAAGGATAAACTTCTCTTGGGACTGTGGTCTATTAGTGTGTCAAGCCAAATTTTTAATTTGAAAAGCAATTCTGCAGAAATGAACGGAAACTCCTCTCTAAACATTTTAATAAGAATACCCCCCCAAGCCAATATGCAATTGAGTGCATTACTTTCTAGTAATTTCATTTATACAACAGCTCCACAAGCTGTTTCTTTCTCCATATTCAGATAACCCTAGCCTCTAGGGTGACTGTAAAAGTGATATTTTAATAATGTGCCACATCTGTGACCAGAAATACGTGGTGAAACGCTGTCATGATCATATGGTAATAAGCCTCAGATAACTATTTTCCAGATTTAGGCAGGACTGGTTTGATGCTTGTGGTAACTTTGGTTGCCACATTTTTCAATCTCTTCTGCAAGAAATCATGGCTAAAGATGAATGCTTAGAATGAGATCCAGCCTTTATTTCAGCTGCGAAGACTGGCCAGCTTCCATGGAACTTATAGATCAGCTCTGTTCAATAGGAGTATCATGTGAGCTGCATATGTTATTTAAATTTTTCCAGTAGCCACATGAAAAGTACAGAGAAAGATCTGAAATTAAGTCTCACCATGTATTTGATTTAACACACTATATCCACAAACAAGATTACCATTTCAATATGTAATCAGTGTAAAACATTATTAATGAGATATTTTGCATTCCTTTTTCTTTGTATTAACCCTTCAAAATCCAGAGTGCATTTTACATTGACAGCAGGTCTCCGTTCAGAGGAGCTGCACTTCAAGGACTCCGGAGCCATGATGGCCGGGAACTACTGCATGGATGATACAGCTATACAGCAAAATCTTCTGAAAAGGTGGTCTACAAATTCTGGATCAAGAAAATCTTAATACGAATGTGAATTTCCAGGCCCTATCCTTGACCTACCAAATTGTACCTCTGGGGATAGCACTAAGGAACTGGCATGTTTTAAGACAGGTTTTGTAAAGGATACTTTGCTTACTAAAATTTAAGAACATTTCTTAGACTCCCTGTCCCAAATTTGCTTGTAGACCTATAGTCATCATCACACACCCACCACAAGGCCCACCACGCGGTCATGTAGGTAAGTAGGCACGATTACATAACCCGGTCGGTTCTTTCATAGACTCATCAGATATTTTTTGAGTGGTCATTGTGTGCGCAGCCTAACAATATAGGCAAAGCCCCTGCCCTTTGGAAGCTTACATTCTAATGGGTGAGGCAGAGGGAACAAGTAAAGTGGTAAATAAATGATCCAATTTCAGGTGGTGGCAAATATAAAGAAGTGACACATGGGTAGGAGATGGGTAAGAGGGAACCCATGGATAAGAGGGAACGTGGAAGAGGGAGGGCCTGGGTATAGGCGTGGTGGTCAGGGAGGGCTCTGGAGGAGGTGGGTGCTGGTAGACACTGAGTAAAAGGAGGAAGAGGCCCCCACTGCATAAGAGAGACCAGTGCATTAGGAAGCCCAGTGGTGGGAGCAGCTCCCAGGGCAGTGTGCTGGAACTGAGTGAACAAGCAAGCAAAAAGAGGAGTTGGGAGAGAGGGGCAGGGACAGATCTGATGGCACAGTGCCTGTACAGCCATGCCAAGGTGTGGGGGGCTTATTCCAAGAGGAGTGAGAATTCCCTGGAGGATTTTAAGCAAGTACATGTAGCATTAACATCTGATTGGCTGGGCATGGTGGCTCATGCCTGTAATCCCAGCACTTTGGGAGGCCAAGACCAGAGGATCACTTGAGTCCAGGAGTTCAAGTGCAGCCTGGGAAACATAGTGAAGCTTCATCTGTACTAAAAATAAATAAATAAATAAAGAGAGCCCACATAGCCAAGACAATCCTAGGCAAAAAGAATAAAGCTGGAGGCATCACGCTACCTGATGTCAAACTATACTGCAAGGCTACAGTAATCAAAACAGCATGGTACTGGTACCAAAACAGAGATATAGACCAACGGAACAGAACAGAGGCCTTGGAGGCAATGCCACACATCTACAACCATCTGATCTTTGACAAACCTGACAAAAACAAGCAATGGGGAAAGGATTCCCTGTTTAATAAGTGGTGTTGGGAAAACTGGCTAGCCATGTGCAGAAAGCAGAAACTGGACCCCTTCCTGACACCTTACTCTAAAATTAACTCCAGATGGATTAAAGACTTAAACATAAGACCTAACACCATAAAAACCCTAGAAGAAAACCTAGGCAAAACCATTCAGGACATAGGCAAAGGCAAGAACTTCATGACTAAAATACCAAAAGCATTGGCAACAAAAGCCAAAATAGACAAATGGGATCAAATTAAACTCCAGAGCTTCTGCACAGCAAAAGAAACAATCATTTGAGTGAACCAGCAACCAACAGAATGGGAAAAAATTTTTGCAATCTACTGACAAAGGGCTGATATCCAGAATCTACAGAGAACTAAAACAGATTTACAAGAAAAAAACAAACCCATCCAAAAGTGGGCAAAGAATATGAACAGACACTTTTCAAAAGAAGACATATATGAGGCCAACAAACATATGAAAAAATGCTCGTCACTGGTCATTAGAGAAATGCAAATCAAAACCACATTGAGATATTACCTCTTGTCAGTTAGAATGGCGATCATTAAAAATCTGGAGACAACAGATGCTGGAGAGGATGTGGAGAAATAGGAACACTTTTACACTGTTGATGGAAGTGTAAACTAGTTCAACCATTGCGGAAGACAGTGTGGCAATTCCTCAAGGACCTAGAAATAGAAATTCCATTTGACCCAGCAATCCCATTACTGGGTATATACCCAAAGGATTATAAATCATTCTGTTATAAAGACACATGCACATGTATGTTCATAGCTGCACTGTTTACAATAGCAAAGACCTGGAACCAACCCAAATGCCCATCAACAATAGACTGGACAGGGAAAATGTGGAACATATACACCGTGGGGTACTATGCAGCCATAAAAAATGATGAGTTTGTGTACTTTGTAGGGACATGGATGAACCTGGAAACCATCATTCTTAGCAAACTGACACAAGAACAGAAAATCAAACACCACATGTTCTCACTCATAGATGGGTGTTGAACAATGAGAACACATGGACACAAGGAGGGGAGCATCACACACTGGGGTCTGTTGCGGGGGGCAAGGGAGGGAAAGCAGGGGGGTGGGGAAGTCTGGGAGGAATAACATGGGGAGAAATGCCAGATATAGGTGACCAGGGGATGGAGGCAGCAAACCACATTGCCGTGTGTGTACCTATGCAACAATCCTGCATGATCTGCACCTGTATCTCAGAACCTAAAGTACAATAAATAAAAGAATTAGCCAGGTATGATGGTGCATGCCTGTAATCCCAGCTACTGGGGAGGCTGAGATGGGAAGATGACTTGAGCCCAGGTGGTCGAGGCTGCAGTGAGCTGTGATCATGCCACTGCACTCCCGCCTGGGCAACAGAGCAGAACCCTGTCTCAAAAAAAAAAGTAAAAAATAAAAAATCTGACAGAGGTGGCTAAGGAGACTGTCCAGGAGAGAGAACAGTGGGCCCAGGTGACAGGGACAGCAGCAGAGATGGCGAGATGTGGCAGAGGTGGGTTGGCCGCTAAAGGTGGAGCTGATGGAGCTTGGCGATGACTGTGGGTCGGGGGGAGGAAGGGAATGGAGGAGGGTTTCTTTGTTTGGGGCTTGAGAGACCACCAGTGGGGAGAGTTAAATGGTGCTATCGCGTGAATGTTGGTGTCCTCCCAAAATTGAAGTTGAAATCGAATCCCCAGTGTGATGGGATTAAGCGATAAGGCCTTTGAGAAGCGATTAGGTCATGAAGGTGGAGCCCTCATGAGTGGTATTAGTGCCTGCAATAGTTTGTAAGTTTGCCTCCTCTAAATCTCATGTTGAAAGTTAATGCCTAGTGTGGCAGTGTTGGAGGCGGGGTCTCCTTGGAGGTGTTTGGGTCTTGGAGGCTGGCCGCTTATGGATAGATTGATGTCCTCCCTCCGGGGTGAGTGAGTTCTCACTCTATTAGTTTCCCCAGAGCTGTTTGATGAAAAGAGCCCGGCACCTCTCCTCTCTCTCTTGCTTCCGCCCTCACCGTGTGACCTCTGCATGTACCAGCTCCCCTTCGTCTTCCACCATGCCTAGAAGTGACCTGAGGCTGTCACCAGATGCAGATGCCCAATCTTGAAATTTCCAGCCACCCAGAATAATGAGCCACATAAAAAATTTTTTTTGTAATAGAGACAAGATCTTGCTCTGTTACCCAGGTTGGGGTTCAGTGGCTCAATCATAGCTCACTGCAGTCTTGAACTCCTGGGCTCAAGTGATTCTCCCACCTCAGCCTCCCAAGTAGCTGGGACTACAAGCACACTTCACAGTACACACCTAATTTTTAAAAATTTTAGCAGAGATGGGGGTCTCACTATCTTGCCTAGGCTGGTCTTGAACTCCTGGCCTCAAGCATTCCTGCTGTTTTGGCCTCCTAAAGTATTAGGGTTGCAGACATGAGCCTCCGCGCCTGGCCACTTTTTTAAATAAAATAAATTGTTCAACCTCAGATATTCCTTTTAGCAACACAAAATGGACGAAGATAGTGCCCTTATTAAAAAAAAAAAAAAAAAAAAGTCCAGGGAGCTCCTCATCTTCTCCTTCCACCACGTAAGGCAGCAGTAATAAGGCACCATCTATAAACTGGAAAGCAGGCCCTCATCAGACACTGAATCTGCCAGAAACTTGATCTTGGATTCCCAGCCTCTAGAACTGTGAGAAGTAAAGTTTGGTTGTTTAAAAGCCACCCAGTTGTGGTTTGTTACAGCAGCCTGAGCTGACTATGAGGAAGACAGAGGAGGAAGGTACAGGGTAGGGGATAAATGTAAAAACCCAGTTGTACAGATTATCTCTTTGCAACCAGGGAGATTCTCAGTATGAATAATCCTATTTTAGTTTAAATGGAAAGGAGGGAGGAGTTCTCTTACATGTCTCAGTTTCATCTGTTCTTTCACTGTGCTCTTTCCCACACAGGATAGAAAAATGGTTAACAGTGGCTCACACCTGTAATCCCAGCACTTTGGGAGGCTGAGGTGGATGGATCACTTGAGGTCAGGAGTTCAAGACCAGCCTGGTCAACACGGTGAAACCCCGTCTCTCCTAAAAATACAAAACTTAGCTGGGCATGGTGGTGTGTGTCTGTAATCCCAGCTACTTGAGTAGTTGAGGCACAAGAATTGCTTGAACCTGGGAGGCAGAGGCTGCAGTGAACCAGTGAGCCGAGCTCAAGCCACTACACTCCAGCCTGAGTAACAGAGCAAGACCCTGTCTCAAAAACAAACAAACAAAAAAAAAACAAAGAAAAAGAAAACGGTTAAGAAATTTCTCTGCCTGCCACGAGGTGGAGGAAACCACAGCCTCCTTTCTTCCCAGGTGGTCGCAAGTATGAATTCACTCACACACCCACGGTCTACCCTGCTGCTGCCCGGGAATCCCAGCATCACATCCATTCAGCATCACATCACATTCATTGACTCCGCAGATACTGGGAGATCAGTGAGGTAGACAGAATCCCAAAATAACCCCCCCGACCCACACTCCTGCAGAATCCCCTCCCTTGGAGTGCAGGTAGAACCAGAATGTGATTTCACTCATTTCACTAAGTTATGTTATACGGTAAACATGAAGGGACTTTGCAGATGTAATTAAAATTGACTTTAAGCCCACTTGGGCCTAGTCTAATCAGATAAGCCTTTAAAAAAGGGTCTAAGGGTCACTTAAAAAACACACACACACATGCTAATCATGCTCTCCTATTGGCCTAAAATACATAATTGGCCATGTTGTAGAGAAACCGGTGCCAGAGAAAAGGCTTCTAGGAACTGAAGACTACAGGCTTTAGTCTTCCAACTGCAGAGAACTGAATTCTGCCAACACCAGTGAGCTTGGGAAAGACTCCTTAGTCTCAGCTGAGAGCACAGCTTTGGTTGCCCCTGACTACAGCCTGGTAAGACCTCTGACCCAGAAAAACTGTCGGATAATAAATTTATATTGTTTTGAGTCCCTACATTTGCAAAAATTTGCTCTGCAAGAATTGAAAACTAGTATAATAAAATAATAGCTTTTATTGAGCACTTACTTTGTGCTCAACATTTTCAATTGTTTTACCTAATTATTTCTTACAACAACCCCATGAGTCTGGCACTATCATTATCCCAATGTAACACATGCAAAAATGAGGCTTAGGCGGAAGTCACAGAATGGAGGGTGGGATACAGCAGGGACTCTGAAGACAGGGAATTTGAGCATTGCACAATACTGCCTTCAATTAGAGGAGGTGCCCCTCATCAAGAGCTGTGCACCTGAGACTCCTCTTTGTAATTATGAAGGCTGCTCTCCCCTCCCCTTAATCTCTCAGACACGTGGCCCGAGGCCTCACCAAGCAGTGCCTCTGATGGGCCATTGCATCATTTCCTCTCCCCACCCTCTGGAAGCCCCATGGTCAGCTTAGGTATCAGGACCTCTGGAAGCTGAATGGTCCCCAGTATCCCCTGGGCATATTATAACCTAGCTCACACGTGGGGTGGCTGATTTATCTTGGTTTTTCCAGAATCATCCCTGTTGCAAAACTGAAAGGCCAGAGAGAGTTTGGAGAATGGGTACAAATACATGGTACAAATAAGTTCCAATGTCTGACCGCAGGGTCGGGTGACTATCGCTAACAACAATAGACTGTCTATTTCAAAACAGCTGGAACTGAGACCTTGAAATGTTCCCAACACCTAGAAATGTTAACTGATCAAGGTGATGAAGACCCTGAATACTATGACTTCGTCATTATGCAATCCACACGTGTAACAAAATATCACATGCACCCCGTAAATACCTACAAATATGTGCATCAATAAAAATAATTTAAAAAAACTGAAAGACCCATATCCCAGGAAGTCTCTCAGTGCCAGGCAAATCAGGATTATTGATCACCTGACCCTGCTCCAAACCAAGCCCAGGCATGAGGAGGCCTGGGGGCCACTTCCATCCTGCAACATGCCATGCCTTCCTTGTCACCAAGAAGAAAAGAAAAGCCCAGCTTGGATAATAGAGCCCTGCTCTCTAGAGAGAGCTCAGAGCAGAAGCAAACTCTTCGGAAGCAGTCAAGGAGTTCCTGCTGGATACCAAGGAGCTCCTGCTGGATGAGGTTTTGCAGTGCAAGCCAGGAGGGGCTTCAGCCTGGACCATCAGACAGGCCTGAGAAGCAAAGCCCATTCAGGCCCTCTCCCTTGAATTGAGACCCTCTTGCCTGAGCATCAACATGAGGCACATGGATTCAGACCTCAGACCACGCCAGGCTCTGCGTTCCATCATCTCTGCTGCCTAGGCAGGCAACCTGGGGAGAGCTGGGGGAGGCTTCACGTGTTTCCTAGCATTGTGACCGCCGTGATACTCACCTGGGGAATAACGGGGCCCCATCTATTGCTGTCCACCTCGATTGAGAGTTCAATCCTGATGAATGGCTCCCATACAAGAGTTGGCTTCTCTCTCGGGGGTTCTAGAATCTTGATGACACCTTGTCATCTTCTAAGTTGTGCTCTTTCTGCCAAGTGGCACCTGGCATGACAGTAGCTGGATCACCATGTCTATGAACTGAGTGACCGGTGGGACATTTACTGAGACGGTGCTATGTTCTGAGTGTTTGCAGTCTCCCAAAATTCACATGTTGAAGTTGAATCCCCTGTGTTATGGTATTAAGAAGTTGGGCCATGAGCTGGGCACAGTGACTCACGCCTGTAATCCCAGCACTTTGGGAGGCTGAGGCAGGCATGTCACGATGTCAAGAGATCAAGACCATCCTGTCTAACCCAGTGAAACTCCGTCTCTACTAAAAGTACAAAAAATTAGCTGGGCGTGGCGGCACGTGCCTTTAGTCCCAGCTACTCGGGAGGCTGAGGCAGGAGAATCGCTTGAACCCGGGAGGCGGAGGTTACAGTGAGCCGAGATCGCACCACTGCACTCCAGTCTGGGTGACAGAGCAAGACTCTGTCTCAAAAAAAAAAAAAAAAAAAAAAAAAAAAAGAAAAAAAAAAAAAAAAAAAAAAAAAAAAAAAAAAAGAGGAGGTAGGGCCTTTAGGAAGAGGCCTGTATTGTGGGACAAATCTGTCCACACTATGGGAAATGGCTCAACACACATACGTCATTAAATACAGCCAGCCAGCGATTCATAAACTCATTCATTCACTTATTCATTGGTTCACCCACATTTGGGAGCACCTATGATGGGCCTGGCATTATGTTTGGCTCCCACAGGGAATTACAGAACACTTGGAACTGTATAACACGGAAGTGCTGGGCACGAAGCTAGCATAGGAAGATGCCAACCTAATCCACATGGGTGAGTGAAGAGGGGTTAATGTCATCAAAGATCCTCAAGGAATTTTTCCAGAAGCCAGATGTGCATTTTTAAAATTTGAGATGGAGTCTCACTCTGTTGCCCAGGCTGGAGTGCAGTGGCATGATCTTGGCTCACTGCAACCTCCACCTCTCAGGTTCAAGCAGTTCTCCTGCCTCGGCCTCCCAAGTAGCTGGGATTACAGGCACCCACTGCCACACCTGGCTAATTTTTGTATTTTTAGTACAGACAAGGTTTCACCATGTTGGCCAGGCTGGTCTTGAATTCCTGACCTCAAGTGATCTACCCGCCTCAGCCTCCCAAAGTGCTGGGATTACAGGTGTGAGCCACCACACCTGGCCAGGATGTGTATTTTTAATATTATCGTATAGTTTGAGGAAAACAAATTAGTTGTTTGTGGGTATAAGGTACATCCCCCAAAAGCCATTAAAAAATTAAAAACTCTCAACCATCAGCTTAAAACATGTCTCTGCATTTTATTTTAAGAAAACATAAATCTGGTCACAAAACATCTTCAGAGAACGGGGTGAGTGAAGAAAGAAACAGAATGGATGGGAGTAGCAAATCTGGGGCCACGGCCATGTTCAAGGGGCGGAGATGACGTGAAATCATTTTGTTCTCGGAAAAGCAAGGTTAACTGAAGCTGTGAAGCCCAGATGGCCAAAAGATTTACAGCCATCTAAAGAGGAGCAGAATCGTTTCAAGAGTTGAGTTATGACGACTTGTAGGTATTGATTAGATGAGAGCACCAGCCCCGTATTCAGCAGAGAGTTAGGGAATGAGAAGTAGAGGGGAGATGGTGGTGGTGATCGTCTTTATGTAGTTTTCAAAGTCACTTCCGAAAAAGAAGATGAGGTAATAGTTGAATATGCCAGCGAGGGACATGAGGAACAGGAAGAATATGATGCGTTTCCCAAATATGTAGCCAGGGGTGCTGGAAGAGAAAGAAAAAGAAAACTGTAGATGCAGCACAAATGACACCAATTTCACACACACCAAAATGTTACCCCTTTTAGATACATGGGGTTTAAATTATAGCTCCTTGCACTCAACAAATGCTCAATTTGCCCATTTACTTTATATGAAGGATGGACATGTCTCAGCTATTGTTAGTCCTTGAACTTATTTCAAACCCAAGCGGGGAGAGCCTAGACCTCAAAACCCATCCGCATGAGGCTCTGCTGTACCCGCCTCTCTGTGCTCTCATGATTTCCTTAACTCCAGAGCTCCTTGATGGCCTGAAGGTGGCAGGTTCTGTTGATCATCGGGCATTCTCAATGAACGTGAGGACCATTCGGACCCTCTCTGCAGCTGTGCCTAAGGATAGACACGTGTGTCATGCAGGATTGTGTTAGAAGTGAAGTTTAAAGGAGCCGATAAAACCGATAAATCTGAAAGGTGCAGCATCTGAGGGTTCATTCTATTCTCCTGAGGCTGCCTGGAATAATTCACATTCACATTCATGAGAGCTGGGCGCCCAGCAATAGGAGACAGGCCCTTGCATTTTTGAGTGGAGGGAGAGACGTTTTTGTTGTTGTTTGTTTTTAAGACAGAGTCTCACTCTATAGCCCAAGCTGGAGTGCAGTGGTGCAATCTCGGCTCACTGCAACCTCCACCTTCCAGGCTCAAGTAATTCTTACGCCTCAGCCTCCCAAAGCGTTGGGATTACAGGTGTAAGCCACCCTGCCTGACCAAGACATGTTTTAACACTCTATCCTTCCCGCCAAGGCACTAAATCCCAAACTGCTTCGGCAGATCATGGGTGGGGTCGGGAGGCATCCCTTAGTGATGTGACCTCCTAATGGAATGCAGAGGCCACCCTGCTTCTGCCCTCCCTCTGCAGAGCCCTCCTCTGACGGCCGCAGTGGCTGGCCCATCTGAGTGGTGCTAACAGGTTGGGAAAGTCCAAATGACTCAGTAGAGTTGTTAGTAAGGATCCCGGAAAGGAGCCTTTAGGCAATCAGGACCTCGAGACGAGGTGAGCCAGCCTAAGGAGCTAGTTAGAATGTCTTATCTCATCAACATGACTGTGAACAGGAAAGCAGGAAGAGAATGAAGCTGGCCAAGGAATAGGGGTGGTGTCATCTGGCAGCGCTTTTCAGATGTGAGTGTGTCCCACAGGGAGCTTGTTAAAATGCAGATTCTGAACAATTAGGTTCCAGAGGGACCTGAGATTTTCCATTTCTGAGAAGCTTCCAGTGGGCACTGATGCTGCCGGTCCATGGACCATACTTTGAGTAGCAAGGAACGTAATGGCTGAGTGACTTTCAGACTCCTGCTGTAGAAAAATTATGCTAAGTTGGCCAGGTGCAATAGCTCTCGCCTGTAATCCCAGCATTTTGGGAAGCTGAGGCGGACGGATCACCTGAGGTCAGGAATTCGAAAGCAGCCTGGCCAAAATGGTGAAACCCCATCTCTACTAAAAATACAAAAATTAGCCAGGTATGGTGGCAGGTGCCTGTAATCCCAGCTACTCAGGAGGCCGAGGCAGGAGAATCGCTTGAACCTGGGAGGCAGAGGTTGCAGTGAGCCGAGATCGCACCACTGCACTATAGCCTGGGTGACAGAGCAAGATTCGGTCTCAAAAAAAAAAGAGGGGGGGAAAAAGAAAAATTAGGTTCAAAAAAAAAAAAAAAAAGAAAAAGAAAAAGAAAAATTACTAATTACATTATGAGCATATGGGTTGGCTTTCAGATTGATAAGATTTCTAATATTAAACCTGTGGATGCCAAATGCTACTCTCTCTGATTATGGCAGGAAATGGCACTCAGCAGTGTGAAGTTAGCTGTCGGGCTGATGGGGGAAATAAACATCCCAAAAGAGGCTGTTGTGGGCTGAACTGAGTTCCTTCCAAAATTCGTATGTTGACTTCTAACCCCCAGTTCCTCAGAAAGGCTATATTTGGAGACAGGGCGTGTAAAGAGATAATTAAGGTAAAATGAAGTCATACGGGTGGACCCTCATCCAGTATGACTGGGTCTTATAAGAAGAGGACATTTGGACACTGATACGCTCAGTGGGACGATGATGTGAAGACACAGGGAGAAGCTAGCCCTCTACAAACCAAGGAGAGAGGCTGAAGGAGAAACCAACCCTGCCCATACCTTGATCTTGAACTTCCAGCCTCTGGGACTGTGAGATAATAAATTCTGTAGTTTGAGCCCCCCAGGCTGCAGTACTTTGTTATGGCAGCCCCGGCAGATGAGTACAGAGTCCCCTGCTAGTGCTGGTAAGGGAAGTGAAAATAAAATAAAGAAGTCCAAGTAAGGGATATTTTTTAAGCCAGAGAATAGAGGGTTCAGATAAATTAAATTGTGAAAAGTCAAATATCGCAGTGGCTCAGATTTATCACACGGATGAGGCCACCATATGCTCATTACAGAAACAAGAAAAAGTGATTTGTGAAGCTGTTTTACGCTCAAGATAAAACCGAAGTGAAAAATGAAATGGCAGCGCCTCCTGATGAAATAGTGGTGCTGTTAAATTCAGGTAGGATTTTTCCAAGGTCTCGGGGCATGTGGCCCCCCGCAGAATAGAACTAGGGTGCTTTAACTCTTCCCAGGCCGTGCACAGGGTGTGGAGAATAAGAGCTCAGCCTCCCACTCCCTCGCCTGCAGGGCTCACGGAGAATGTGGCCCCAGGCTGGGCACGCCATTAGCTGCATCTTTAAGTCTCTCAAGTTTGGAGATGGCTCAGGCAAAGCTACGGAGAGCCTGAAATGCTGTAAGCAGGGAAGGAAGAGCTTAGGGCCTGGACAGGGTGCACCGGGGTATTAGCCCTTGAACAAGCAAGACAACTCTTTCGTGGTTTCTATTTTTTTTTATATACCAACCAACTCACTCATCTTTCATTGTTTCTAAAAATTGATACATAATTCTAAATGAGTGAGAAGGTCAGAATTAAATGATTAAGCATCCATTGGGTCTGGGTACTGTATACCCATGACTTCCTTTCATTCTCCCAGTCATTCTGTGGGGGTGTATTGTGAACCTATCTTCCACCTAGGCAAGCAGAGTGAAGAAGTGCACGATTTGCCCCAGGTCCCCCAGCCAGCAAGAAGCAACGTAGGAGTTCAGACCTGCCTGTGTGAGGCTGGGGTCCTGCGCTTTGCACTGCAGTGACTTCCTAAGGACGCCTTCAGACTTCGGAGACCAGGCTTTGGTTATTAGTTTTAAAACAACTGTGCCCTCCACAGGCAATATAAAACTTACGTGAAAACACAAAATCATCCTGCCAAACAATTCCCATCTCAAAGGTGCTGACCACTTCTAGGATAAAGTGCCATAGTGTGGGAGATGGGGGCACCCGTGCACCCAGTGCCCTGAGTCCCAGCCCCCACTCAGCTCTCTGTGGCCCCAGCCAGTCACCACCCCTCCCCCACTTCCCACCCCAGGTTCTTAATGTGCACAAAACTCCAGATAGGAACAGAAAACATTACGGTCCCTTCTGGTTTTAAAATTCTGTTCTTTTCAGAATTTAGGGAAGTGTCACTTTAAACCTGGTGACTTCTAAAGGAAATAAAAATTGTAAGCTTTGTGAGGGCAAGATATTTCTCCTCTGCATACCCACAAATCTCCAGTAAATCAGGACCTCTGCAAATATTTATCAAATGAATGAATCATTTCTCAAAGAGATGTGAACAGCCTTCAGCGATTCTCAAACTCCAGTGTGAGTAAGAAACACCTGAAGAATGTGTTACCTGAGAATACAGAATCATCTGAAAATGCAAATTCTCAGGCCTCCTCTGGCAGAGATTCTGATTCATAAGTCTGGGATGGGGCCCAGGAATCTGTATCTTTAATAAGCACCGCAGATGATTCTAATACTGTTGTCTGGTGGGGCTCGCTTTTAGAAACAGCAGCCTTGATAATCCATCTGTGCTTCCCGGCCTTCCAAAAGGAGAGTGTTTCTCCTCAAACTCTGGCAAAGTAACACCACAGTCTACACTTGGAGGAACCCACAGACTCTAAAACACAGATGCAAGGAGAAGAAATGACAAGGAGGAATCGGTCTTCTTGCTTGTTGAGAACTAGGCCTATGATTATTTCGGCAAGTTGAGTCTTGTCGGTCTTGCAGTGTGCTCCTGGGTCTCCTGGGGCCAAAGCCTCTGTCGTGTTCACTGTTATTCTTTCAGCAACTGGCCTGGTACCTGGCACAGAGCAGGTAGCAAATATCTACTGAATGAGTGTTGAGTGAATGAGGAGTGAGTGAGCAACTAAGGAGAAGGAGGAGTGTGGTAAGCTGAGTGGCCTCAGTCACTGCCCACTCACCATTGAGCTGAGAGCTTCAAATTGTCCAGAGGATCAGTGGGAGCCCCAACAGGGGCCAGGACTCTGAGGGACAGAAAGAGGGAGCAACCTAGAGTCCGCTGGGGAAGGTAGGTGATAAAAGGCCAAGAGTCAGTTACCAGTTGGTGCCCAGTACCCTTGAGTTTGGGCCCAGGTAATAGCTTAAATGAACAGGGAAGAAACCAAGATTCAGGCTGGGTGTTGTGGGTGGCTCGTATCCATAATCCCAGCACTTTCAGAGGCCGAGGCTGGCAGATTGTTTGAGTTCAGGAGTTCAAGACCAGCCTGGCCAACAGGGCAAAACTCCATCTCTACTAAAAATACAAAAAATTAGCTGGGCATGGTGGTGTGTGCCTGTAGTCTCAGCTACTCAGGATGCTGAGGTACAATAATCACTTGATCCTGGGAAGAGGTGGAGGTTGCAGTGAGCCAAGATCAGGCCACCGCACTCCAGCCTGGGCAACAGAGCAAGACTCAGTAAGGTAAGGTAAGGTAAGGCGCAGGAAGGGGAAGGGAGTGGAGGGGAACGGAGGGGAAGAGAGGGAGGGGAAGAGAGGGAGGGGAAGGAAGGGAAGGGGAAAAGAGAAGAGAAAAAAGAAAAGAAAGAAAAAGAAAAAAGAAAAGAAACCAAGATTCATCCTTAACTGCTGGGTAGTAACTGCTACAGGTGAACTAAACAGGATAGGGGAAGGGGTCAGAGAGTAGGATGAAGGGCTGAAAATAAGAGCCAGACACTTCTACAGGGCACAAAAAGGGAGCTGCAAAATCCTCGCAGGACAGCCTGAAGCCTGAAGGAAGAAGCTCAAACTGGGGCGTATATTATGGAATGTCTTCCCTACCCACTGGACCAAGGATGACACTGAACTTCGGAAGCAGACAGGGCTGAAGCAACCTCTGGAAAGGGGCAAGGGACCATCTGGGGTCCAAGAGAGAAATTCCAGGGGAAGGATCTCATCAAGCAATGTCTCCTTGGTTGATGAGGTCGAGAACTAAGCCAGTTCCAAGGGCATTAGGTCTGCAGAGTCCAAGTGTGAAATAGCCCAGGAACAGGAAGAGGACCTGGGGAGGAGGTGGGCCCAACGAAGAGGATCTCAGCAAGTAGCTTCTGGAAGCAGGATTGAAAATCTTCTTGCATCCAACCATAGAGCCCCTCTGGCTTGCATCTATGTTAGGGCATATTCTGGTCTAGATTAGGCTTAGACAATTCTTACAGCATCTATTATTTCTACTGATGACAACCGCTCAGAGCGGTTGTGTTAAGCAGTGCTTGTATTAAGAAGGATTCTGAGGCCAGGTTTGGTCTCTGCAAGAAAGAGCACCATGATTCATCAATAATGCCTATCACAGCGACAGGGGAGGAGAAGGGGATCTAGAATCCATGCAGACGGTGGATTACAGGGCTGGGAGGATCTTCTTCTTATCATCTAAAGAGGGAGACCAGGGAGAGACATAAGTCAGGCCATTTATATTTCAATGAGGTCCAAAGAAGTCTACTATTCTAAAGATTTCTTCTAAATCAATCTTCCTTTTTTTTGAGACAGAGTCTTCCTCTTGTCCTCCAGGCTATAGTGGAGTGGCACCATCTCAGCTCACTGCAGCCTCCGCCTCCTGAGTTCAAGCTATTCTTCTGCCTCAGCCTCCTGAGTAGCTGGGATTACAGGGATGCACCACCATGCCTGGCAAATTTTTGTGTTTTTAGTAGATATGGAGTTTCTCCATGTTGGCCAGGCTGGTCTCGAACTCCTGACCTCAGGTGATCTGCCAGCCTCGGCCTCCCAAAGTGCTGGGATTACAGGTGTGAGCCACCGTGCCCAGCCTTAATGTTTATTTTTGCCACCCCTGTTGGTTTCCTGATAGGAATCAGTAAAACCTTTAAAGTTAAAAGGATATGTGGGTAGCTGGACACATTTTGTCATGCTCTGCAGATTGTCTCGGATTTAAAGCAGCTGTAGGATCTAAAGCAAGTGGTAACAGATGAAGAGAGGAGCGGTGACTGAGCCACATCCCTGGGACTTTGTGGGGCGGGGCGGGGGGGGGGGTAAGATAGGGCTGCACAGGGATCCAGGCAGAAGAGAAGACTCTCTCTTATTTCATTGCTAGACATTTCACCCTCATTCTTAACAAAAGGTAATCACCAGGGGAAAGGCATGTTAGAGGTTTTCCAGGGCAAAAGAGAATAAAGAATATCATTTAGGGCAGTGTTGATAAGAATAGGAGAGATAATGGAATTGTGGATTTAGAGGATAAATAAGAATGCCACTGGAAAGGAATGAAGAAAGGGATGGCACAGGGAAGGATCTGCCGGAAGAACAGTCACTCTTTTCCCAGCTGTAGCCCGGCTCGCGGTCTAACCCCCGTCAAGTCCTTGAGCTTCACAGGCGCTCAGGTTTTCCAGATATAGCGCTTTCACCTGCTGACCTCCCCAGGATGTCACTGCCTTTGTCACTGCTAAAGGATGCTATCTAATCATAGAGCCCATTAGCCACTACAGAAGGGTGTTATTGTAAAAGACAGAGCAGCTGTGAACATAGAGAAGGAAGGAAAACGGTGTGGAAGGCGGGGGTCAGCACCTGGGGCAGCAGCCTCGCAGAACGCATTCCTGGCACCCGGACCCCTACTAGTGCATTAGGAATTACAATCTCTAAGGAACTGATGGCATACCCTAACTCCAGCATTTCTTCTGTGTCAGCATTTATTTTACTAAAATGTAGATTTCCCAATCCAGGTGTCAGGAAGGTACTGTGCTACTTCGGGGCTTTCTGTCTGGCAACATCTATAAACAATGTAACGGTGACTCTCGTCAGTTTCACGGTCTCATGTCTGCATCCTGCATCTTTTTCTTTTTTTTTTTCTTTTGAAATGGGAGTTTTGCTCATGTTGTCCATGCTGGAGTACAATGGTGCAATCTCGGCTCACTGCAACCTCTGCCTCCTGAGTTCAAGTGATTCTCCTCCTCAGCCTCCTGAGTAGCTGGGATTACAGGACACGCCACCATGCCTGGTTAATTATTTGTATATTTTTTAGTAGAGATGGGTTTCACCATGTTGGCCAGGCTGGTCTTGAACTCCTGACTTCAGGTGATCCACCCACCCCAGCCTCTCAAAGTGCTGGGATTACAGGTGTGAGCCACCATATCTGGCCATCATATCGTGCCTGCATCTTTCTGCATCTTATTTTCCCAACATTCTTTCTGCTCGTCCCTAGAAGATCTGCTCCTCAGGACAACTTATCGCAAGCTTTAGTTCTCATTTCTCTAGACAAACAATGAGACATTTCACTCCCAGGAGGCCTGGGAGCCCAGACATAAAACATCATTCCAGCACCAGACTCTGCAGGGTGGGAGTGCAGGGTGTGGGGTTGCAAGGCATGTGCAGCGAACAGCACTGAAGCACGCTTTGAAAAGTCAACACCGTGCAGAAGAATTGCTTAATAAGAGAACTGGAAAAGTCCCCCAGCTGTATTTTCAGAGCCTTCAAAGTTTAGGGAGAGAAGGATCAGGGGTCCTCGTCAGCCTTCTCGCTCCCACCCAAGGGAATGCTACAGAGCCGTGAATCTAGTCAAATATTGTTTCGAATTATCACTCTTCCTGCTGGAAAATCAGGAATCACTCCACAGTTCTTTAGTAGGCCCTGTTACCTACCTCTGCGTTCTCTCTCCTAGGTAACCAACAAAGTACTTTTGCCTCACAAACAAGTACATCAGTCCAGCAAAGGCAGCGGGAGCTAAGTGGAGAAATGAAAACACCTGTGTCAGTTTCGCAGCCACCAAAACATGCTGTTAGCACAATTTTAGCATAGTCGTTAGGGAATCAACAGTGGTCACAAAATCTAGCAGAGGACTCACGCACTTCAGAAAAAGAGTCTAAAAGCTAGAGGAAACCTGAGAACCTTCCTAATATTGACATTACCTGATGCCGGTATCATGGCATTGTTTACAGCAAATTTGTCCAATCTGCGGCTCTCGGGTCACACGTGGCCCAGGGCGGCTTTGAATGCAGCCCAACACAAATTCCTAAACTTTCTTAAAAACATGATGAGACTTTAGCAGGGCGTGATGGCTCACGCCTGTAATCCCAGCACTTTGGGAGGCCGAGGCGTGCGGATCACGAGGTCAGGAGTTAGAGACCAGCCTGACCAACATGGTGAAACCCCGTCTCTACTAAAAATACAAAAATTAGGCGGGCGTGGGCGTGGGAGCCTGTAGTCCCAGCTACTCAGGAGGCTGAGGCAGGAGAATCTCTTGAACCCAGGAGATGGAGGTTTCAGTGAGCCGAGATCTCGCCCCTGCACTCAAACCTGGGGGACACGGCGAGACTCCATCTCAAAAAAAAAGAAAAGAAAACAAACCAAAACAAAAAACCCACCACCTCCACCACCAAAATATTATGAGATATTTTTTGTGACTTTTTTCTTTAGCTCATCAGCTGTTGTTACTGTAAGTATATTTTATGTATGGCCCAAGACAACTCTTCTTCCAATGTGGCTCAGGGAAGCCAAAAGATTGGACACCCCTAGTTTACAAGGTATTTGTATATCCATGAGCTAACGTGAACCCTTTCAACATAACTAGTACCCACATTTCTATTTCCAGATGTGGAAACGTGGGTTCAGGCAGTCAACCAGGCTTGCATAAGGCTGTCAGCTGATAAAGAGGGGCAGAGGGTAGGACTTAAACCCGGAACCCAGCTCTGAAGCTGGTTCTCTTAAAAGCACACTCTTCAGCCCTGAGACTCTCTGCAAGACAATGTTTAACCTTTCCTGAACCAACAGCTACTGTTTAGAAAAGAGCTCTAGGGAAGGAGATTTCCCTGCATTCTACCCTTTTGGGAAACTGCGAGGAGCAGTGCCCCAATAACTTTATGAAGTCCTGAAGGCTTGGAGTTGGGCGTTAACTCTGCTGGAACTAGTGTTATCTGGAGTCACAGATATAAAAGCAGTTTAAAAACTTTTCCACTTCACCTGCCCCAGTGCTCCTGGCGTTTTGGGAACTTGGGTCTCCCACCCTCCCCAGCTGGATGGTAAGGAGTGTGTTACTGTCACCATTTGACAGATGAGGAAATTTAGGCTCGGGTCAAAAGACCCATGAGGACATTTGTCTTTTTCCTAGTCATCTCTGAGCCTGCCACAGTGCTTGGCACATAGGGGTTTTCAAAATAATATTTGTCAGATGATTGAAAGTAAGGCCAGTAAAGGGGTGGAATTTGAAACCAGGTGTTTCTGATTTCAAAACTTTATCACTGCCACCAGCATTATCAATAATAACATTTATTGAGCATCAGTTGTTAGGCAGAATCATATGAAATGCTATTGTTGCAGGTCATAAATAGCCAGATATTGGCAGTTTTACATGGCTCAGTCTGATATCTGCCAAGCACTGTGTCAGGAGCTTTACATATATAATTTCACTCACCGTAGGAATGCTACTAGCCAGACCACGGTCCTGTTTTACAGTGAGGAAACTGAGGCTTGGAAAGGCTGAGTAACAGCCTGGAGTCATACACCAGCAATGAGCGTCTTCGGATTTGCCTCCAATCAGCCACTCCCCAAAACCCATTTCTTTCCACAACTCCTCCTGCCTTCCAAAATACTACTGTTATCTGGCAGGTAAGAAAATCCAAGCAAAAGAGAAACTGTGAACTTCATCCTATCTCTAAAAGTCACAAAACTGTCACAGTCATGATTTGCCTTAGATAAAGTTTTTCCTATGTTGAACCACCTGAATGACTCTGCTCCAACTTACTGGTCCATTTTTCTTTCAACTTAACTCAACTGAACATGAGCTAACAGAGATTATGAGTAGAAAATGGTCACACTCATACCCCTCTGCAAGGAAGGTGGGTGCCTCCTTCAGGGAAGTGGGCTGCTGGGAATACCAAGAGGGTACAAATCCAGGCTTAAAATTCTGAGGTTTGTGTAAGCCACTTGTTCCTCTGGGACTTGAGCTCCTGCTCTAGAAAGTGGGGGATCTGGACTAGAATTATCTGCTAAAAAAAAAAAAATTCTACAATCTACCATAGTCCTAAGAAATTGTTATCAACCAAGGCTTACTGATGCTTTTGTCTGCTGGCAATGACAAAGCTTGTTTTGACAGGAAATGCATTTTTCCAGGACTATGAAACACCTTCAAACTCCCTTTGTATTTATCTAGCTAGAGCAAGTCCACATTCATCTAGATCAAGTATCATCTAAGACATAAAAGGAACCATAGCTCCTAGCAAGGGTATAGTTTGATTTGATTTTTCAAGTAAATGCAAGACATGTTTCCTATTTAACTCAGGAGAGAAAATAGGAAATAAATGGTGAGCTTGCTGACAGGCTTCTAAGCACAGAAGGAGGCCACGTGGTGTCCTTTAAGTGGTTTCTGCTGCTGTGCCTCACCTCTGCTCTCTATCACCCAACTTAATTCTCTGCCCGCATGGCCCTTCTCGCTCCTGGCAATGTCTCCATTCACTGACTTCTGTGGTCCGTCTTACCAGCTGGCCTGTGCTCACCACCATCTCTTTTATTTATCACTGTATATGCAGGCACAGGGCTTGGCACACAGTAGCTCTTCGATATTTATTTATTATGTAAATGAACAAAGTAAGAGGATATTTGTGAAAAATCCAGAATTTTAAGCCACAAGATGCAGGCACTGATCCTGCTTGTGTTATTCACAGCTGAGTAGCTGTAAGCAAGTTACTTCATCTCTGTGCATCAAAGTATCCTGAAAGGTAATAAGGGAAATAAGATCTACTCTATCTACTTTGTAGAGCGGGGAGACAATAATAAGACAAATAGTTCATCATGGGACTGAGTGTGGACTTTCCACTTGTGCCCTGCAGGCTACAGAAGCTGGCCAGTTCATGCCGAGCCACCACCAGGCACAGTGCCAGGTGTGGCCCCGAAAGTCTGACTGATTTCCACTCAATGTTAAATCAACTCTGGAGGTTGATCTGTATTTCCAACTTGCTCCAGTCAAGACTGTGGCTGCTGATAACCCTGGGAAGGCCAGGGATGTGGCATCCAGCCCACGGCTTGGTGGAAACATGCCTGAAGGAGGGCCACCACACTGAAAGCTTATTAACAGAAGAGCCAAGAGCCAGCGGTCCCAGAATAGATCCTGCAGGCGCTCTCATTTATAATGCCCTTGTATCTGAGCTAACACTGCTTAAGGATTCTGAGTCACATTTAGCCTTAAACCACCCTTGTCAGCACAGCAGCTCTCAACCAGCCACCAGGGAGCAAGCATTAGCAATGCATTATCACACCTGCTCTGCACGGGCACAGAACACGCCTGAAACACAGCCTCCTGAGGGCTCTCACCTCTCCAGGGCTTCACGCCTGGGAGCCAGAGGTCAGGCAAAGTCCTCTCAACAAAAAGCCTGCCCTTTGAACCTCCTTGAGAGGCACTTTATAGAAGAAGAACGAACAAAGGGAAGTCTGAGTTACCTTGGCTGCAAAGTAGCCCCGCAGTCCAGAGCACAGCAAGGAAAGTGGGGTACGCATCTACACAGTTCTGGCTGCAGAATAAATAAACAAAGAGGAAAACAATCAGAGAACAGGTTACTGCAATGTGGTCTGAAAATTACCTGAACATCGAAGTTAATAATCACCGTCATGCCTGAAGCATAAATCCCATTCATAATTCCACTTGCATCTACCCAATAAGGTGGGGCAGCCAGCTGCCACCTGGGAAACAAACAACGGTATAAAGCAAACACATGTTCATAATCCACTAACTCTGTTCCTACGGTGACGCGTCAGGGAGACTTGGTTTCTTGATGTATTCGCTTTGGCAGGGTTCCTGTTCTTGGCGGTGCCCCGGAGCTTCTTGGAATTGAAGAGTGAGCAGTGCAGACAGAAGATGTGGCCACTTTGGCATGGGGATGGTGGAGGAGAAGAGTTCAACTACGGAAACTTTTCTATCAGATACACAAATCAGACCAGGTTTGCAAGCCAGGCTGAGCAAAGAAAGGTGGTCTTCAAGCATTAAAGACACCAAGATCAGTTCAAAAAAGCTAGCGCTCAGAAAGTGAGCTTCCTGATAGGGTGATCACGGTGTGCTGGGCATAGTCCTCACTCTCTGGAGAGTTCTCAGTCTCCCATGGGTGTTTTCCACCCATCCTCCCTTTTTAACTCACCATATATTTTGTGAGTACACATGACGACTGTATGAGTTTCCTCTTGCTGCTGTAACAAGTGGCCACAAACTGAGTGGCTTAAAACAACATGCCTTTACTAAGGTTCAGGAGGCCAGAAATCCAAAATAAAACTCAATGGGCTATAAAGTCAAAATATTAGCAGGGCTGCACTCCTTCTGGAGCTTCTAGGGGAGAAACCATTTCCTTGCCTTCTCCAGCTTCTAGAGGTCACCTGCATTCCTTGGCCCAGAACCTCCTTCCAAGCTGAAATTCAGGGATGACCCATCAAATCTTTCTTATTTTGAATCACTCTGACATCTACTCTTCTGCCTCCTTCTTCCACATTAAAAAGACCATCATGGTTACATCAGGTCCTTCCCAGATCATCCAGGATAATCTCTTTATTTTAAGGTCAACTGGTTAGCTGCCTAAAGTTCTCCTTGCCATGTAACATAACATATTCACAGGTTCCTAGGATTAGGATGTGGGCATGATTGGGGAGGGGGCCATTATTCTGCCTACCACAATTGCTCTCATGTTTCCAATAAGGAACTGAGGCTTGGAAAAGCTGAATAGCTTGCCCAGGGTCATCCATCTAAGGAGTGGCAAAGCCAGGATTCACACCATAATCAGTCTGTCTTCAAAGCCTTTTCTGTTAACTCTTCAACTACGCTAAATTAAATCATGGGTGTCCTCCTGAGAAGTCTGCAGTTCAGATGAAGACAATAAATATGCCCATTCATGAAAAACAGTGTAACTAGACTTGAGAGGCATAAAAAGAGAGGGAAATAAATATATTGGAAAGGGCACTTGACTAGGATTAAAGTCTCCATCCTGACTTTAACCTGCTGTTCATCATTGGCAAAACAATCTCTCTGGACTTAGTTTCCTTATCTGTGAAACTGAGAGACAGATCATAATTCTGAGGTCCAGGTGAACTCTCACAGTCAGTGGTCGAAGGTGGCAGCTCTCCAGGCGTGCTCTCGGGACCAGCGGTGGCAAGCAGCACTGAGAACTTGTTAGAAACACAAATGTTCATGACCACTTCAGGCCAGCGGGATTAAAAACTCTGGGTTGGGGCCCAGAAGTCTGTTTTAACAAGCCCTCCATATGCATGCTGCTGTGTGAGAACTACTGGTTTCATGTGCTTATGTAAATAAAAACAAAGACGCAGTTTCAAACAGCTTGTGCAAACTGTTAGGGTCTCATGCCTCAGTTGGTACCACTGAGAACTCGGGAATGACCAGTCCTTCATCTATGCCCTGCAGAGAACCCAGAAAGATCAGGCTATCTGTGCCTGGCCACTGGAATCTTCATGTGCCTCTAATGGTCAAAAGATCCTTTTCTGGAGAAGTCTGTGAAGGCAATAGATAAGAAACCTGTGTAACATACCCTGGAATCCAGGCACAACCGAAAACCAGGAACAGGACAGAAAGAGCAGACCCCTGCTGAGCTTGCACAGGGCTCTGAATCCCAGAATTTCCACTGATGTAGTGGACATGGCAGGAGCTCCAAAGGGCAGGAGGCCCCTACGAATTTACCATTGGGGTGAAGTGCTTAGTGAAGAAGCAGGTCCCAAAGTTGCAATTACAGCAGCTCCTGGGCACTGGCATGACATCTATTCTTACACATTACTAGAGGCACAAAACTGCAGCCTCAGGACTGAGAAAACGTGATTCATTTTCCGGTACAAGAAAATTAGAGAAAAAAAATCCTTTTTTGGTTAGTCGAATAACATTCTGTGTCTGATGGGATAAAATATCTGGTGCTCTTGTTGCTTGAAAACCTATTAATATTGGCCAGGCACAGTGGCTCACGCCGGTAATCCCTCAGAACTTTGGGAGACCAAGGTAGGTGGATCACCTGAGGTCAGGAGTTCGAGACCAGCCTGAACAACATGGAGAAACCCCATCTCTACTAAAAATACAAAATTAGACTGATGTGATGGCACATGCCTGTAATCCCAGCTACACGGGAGGCTGAGGCGGGAGAATAGCTTGAACCTGGGAGGCAGAGGTTGCGGTGAGCCAAGATTGCACCATTACACTCCAGCCTGGGCAACAAAAGTGAAACTCCGTCTCAAAAAAGAAAAAAAAGAAAAGAAAACCCATTAATATCAAAGATTTCCTCTGCTTCCTCCTCTTTCTCATGTTTCAGGTTTTTTGTTTGTTTTTAAGTAGCAATTTTGTCTGGGTTATGCAAAAGGAAAAAAATTAATTGTTTAAGGGATTTGCTCATTGGAAATGAGAACTGTCTAGTGATCCGACCTTGGGTCAGTATTCAACCATTCCCAACTATTAGTTCAAGTCACCTTGGCTCCTAAGAAAACATGGTCAGCCTGGAGCTGAATGAAATTCTCCCAGCTGTAAGAAAATGGGCTCCTCCTGTGGATTTCCAGAATATTCTCAGAGCCTTGTTCCTGGCTCTGGCTCAAGCCGGTCCCTCTCACCATCCAGTACCTCAAGTGCCGCTTCCACCCGAAGCTGCAAGTTCATGTGTCTCTCCTGGAGAGGGGGCCGCTGCTGGGCTGAATTCAAGTGGCTTAAGCCATGGCAGATGCCCAGTGGCCGCTCATGTAGTCTTTGAAGTTCACACGGTCTGGGCCCAATGCCATGGCTGCCTCTCTTGGGCTATGTGAGTGTGGGTGCATTTCCTAGCCTCTCTGAGTCTCAATGTGCTCATCTAAAAGAGGTGGATGGAGACATTAGTAATCACCTCCCTAGACTGTTGTGAGAATGAACTGAGATGAAGTGCCACGTGGCTCACAGTAAGCATTCAATAAGTGCTGGCTGTTACTGTCCAATGTCTTCCTTCTTAACCCCCAGTGGAAATGTCTTTCCTACCGACAAATTATTATTATTCTGGATTTTCTTTGAGAAATTTTGCACTACTTTTTCTGTAAAATGGAACTGATGAACTCATTTTGAGTCTCATTTCTTCAGGTCTAAATAGGAGCTACTCAGCAGATCTTGCAACAGTTTGCTGTGCTATGTTCAACTTGACACCCTGCACTATTCATGTTTTTATGGAGAAAAGGACTTGTTGCTATTTTTCTCCACCTCTGGGAATAAAACATAGAAACTCTTTAGTGTTCTGTTAATTAGCTTGGATTAATTTAAAGTAAGTAAATATAATTAATAACAGTTTATTAATAATAGTAGCAATACTAATTAACGGGATCACTGTAGACCTCTCACCTTTAAATAATTTTACAAGTCTATACTACTTGAAAGTGAGCCTAGGCCGGGCACCAGTGGCCCACGCCTGTAATCCCAGCACTTTGGGAGGCTGAGGTGGGCAGATCATCTGAGGTCAGGAGTTCCAGACCAGCCTGGCCAACATAGTGAAATCCTGTCTCTACTAAAGTTACAAAAATTAGCCAGACATGATGGTACATGCCTGTAATCCCAGCTACTCAGGAGGCTGAGGCATGAGAATTGCTTGAGCCTGGGAGGCAGAGGTTGTAGTGAGCCAAGATCACACCACTGCACTCCAGCCTGGGTGATAGAGCGAGACTCCATCTCAAAAAAGA